>NC_092340.1:326352222-326661111 GCF_046630445.1 Rutidosis leptorrhynchoides
TCTACTTCCTTACTCCAAAATTCGAACAACTCTCATTAACGGCCAATAGATTCTTTAGTTTAGGATTTGAAAATAACACAGAAACATTTAGTGATTGATTTAATTAATTTAAACATCTTAAAAAAATAAAAATAAAAAAAAGAACCTGTGACGGACGAAGAACATGTTCTTGAACCCAAACATCAAAGTCGACTTTATAGAATGTTTTGGACCATGAGTAAAACATGAAATATGTTTGAAATCTCTCTTAAAAACTTTATGGGTCGTTAATTTACTATAAGGCATCAAACTAATCTTTAATTTCCCCAAAAACAGAAACGTTTGTCTTTTGATTTCAAGACTTTAACTCCAAAATTAGAACTCGTTAAGAAAAATTGAAACTTGAAAGGTTGCAGTTAGTTTAAACGAAACCTTTCTAACAATACTGCATTAACAAATTATGAAATTTAATTAGAAATCGATCAGATTGAAAAATGAAGGTGAAACAGAGATGACGAACTGGTTTCTTTAAAATTGCATTTGATTTTTGTTGTGTTTATTCACATTGCATTAGTGGAGTGTTATTCTATATTAACTAATAAAATTACAGCTATTAGAATTTGTTTTATAGCCTGATTACTCGACAATTTTATCCCATCAGATACGCAATTAGAATAAAAAATATAAAAGGGACGGTCACAATTTCTAAAAGCTTCTTGTTTGTATTCAAGATTTAGATTCGATTTTAAACAGTTTTACAGACAGGATCAATCTTTTATAACAGTTTGAGAATGACTGAAAACAGAATACATTTTTATCTTATTTAATTATTCATATACCGTATTTATATGTATATTTATTTATATATCAATGTATATATATGTATATATATATGTATATATATATATATATATATATATATATATATATATATATATATATATATATTGTACCAGTATTTATTTATATATATACCTGATGTATATTCGCATCTGTATATCTATACATCTTATTTGTATAACAAATATTATTAATTACCAAATGTAAATATATTATTAATAATAATTCTAGTAATATTAAAAGTATAAAAAAAATTTAATAATAAAATTAATAATTATTAGTAATAATATTCAACTAAAACTAGTAATAATAATTATATTAATGATACAAATAATAAGAATATTGATAATAATAAATTTAATCAAAAATATGAATAACAACAATAATAATTCTAATAATATCTATAATTATAATTTTACTACGAATTATAATGATATTTATAATAATAACAAATTAAATGAAACAAATTTTCACATCTATATATTATATATTGGGACCAATAATATAGCTAATACAAATATTAATATAATTATTTACATATATAATTATTTATATTATTTTTTTTTTTACTTTTCAGGTTATACTTTAAGGTTCGTGAATCGTCGAGCATGGTTAATGGGTAATTGATTACATGAATAAAGATTTCAAAGTTTTCTAGACTCCACATTACCGATTTTGCTTATCGTGTTGGAAACATATAAAGACTATAGTTTAAATTTGGTCGGAAATTTCCGGGTCGTTACAGCAATAGTAAAGCTCACCCTTATAATTTTTCGGTCTGGCACAAGGTCCTGTCTTTGACCATGATATGCAACCACCGTTCTTACGGTTGACACCCGATTTGGTTCAGGTGACCTAATAAATTCCAGGTGAATTCCTAGGATTTTACGTTCAATGGTAATGAATGCATTGAAAATGGGTTTTTAAAAAAACAAATCGGTTTGTAATTTTGATCAAAATATTTTCTCGTTCAAGCTCGAGTTTAGATATCATTGAATTTCATGAGTTTGTAATTCTCAATCTTTAAGGTCAATCTCTAGGATTGAGTAATATCAGTCTTAAAAGCTGATTTTTGATCTTTAAGGAGATTATCCTTTCTGGGGATCTGATTCATTAGTCTTATCAAGCTAATTTGCACGGCGTCCTCCCCATTTTACAAGACAGATCCTCTCATGGTTAGGATAAGTCTGACCACTTGGCGACCCTGTTTGATGCTGAGGTCCGTGGATTTCCTGCTGATTTTAGAGATGACTTTTCTAGATTTTTCATCAACCTACAGCTGGTCTGGACGACAACTTCATGACCTAAATCAAGAAGCGCGTTTCTTTTTCGGAAGACTTTACTTCCTTTTAATGATGGAATTGATTCATCGTGTAGATCCATCTTTCTCACAGTAATTCGGGTAAAACTGTTTAGTTTAGTTCAAAGCAAAAGTATCTTTAATTATTTGTTACAGAAATATGTGACATATGTTTAAAATAACTTGGTAAATTTTCCCACACTTGGCTTTTATTTTCCTTTTTATTGTCTTCTATTCCATTTTAAATGAATTCTAACATTTTGGTTTGTTTCTCAATTTATGTCCTTTCCGAGGTAACAATAATTTCGGTGTTAACACCTAGTTTTATCTTTCATAAATATGTATAAACATGATTTTGAGTTCATTTAATTGAAAATTTTGAAAATTTTTTACTAGAATTGGGTAGTCAGTATATAAGACTAGGGCTGTTCTTTATTATCAGAGAGCACCAGATTCTAATACAACTACTGCGTTACTAGTATTTTTAATGGTAACCAAGTGTTTTAAGTTAAAATTTTTTTAAAATTCCGAAAGAATTTAACCCCTTCCCACACTTAAGATCTTGCAATGCCCTCATTTGCAAGAAATCAGTAACAATTTAAATTATTGAGGGTGATTAGCGTAGAAAAATGATTAAATTTTACCAAAGTTTCCAAACACATTGAATTTTTTTTTTTAGAAATCTTTAACTTATAAAACAAATTAATAAATTAATTTTAAAATTTTGTTTCCCTTGTTATTTAGGACGAGGTCGTTTCGGAACGTTGTCCTAGTCCGTCCCTCGACAAAATTTTAAAATTTGTCTTTTTGAAGCGTTGTTTTAAAATCAAAGATTTTTGGGTTTTTTAATTTTTTTGGCATACTTTAAGTCAATAAGATTAAAAATAATGATAATAAAATTTCTCGTCCCGCCCTCGGGTAAAGCAATTTCGGCTCAACGACCTAGTCTTCAACTTACGACGAATTTTAAAAATCGTATTTTTAACTTAATGAGATAAAGTAAATTTTTGTTTTTAAATTCACACAACTTAAATTTAAAATGCATAAAATTCAAAATTAATATTAAAAATTCACACCAAACTTAAATTTAATTTTGTTTTTATACATACAAACTTATATTAAAAATATTAAATTTTCAAATATTTACAATTTTAAATATATTGATTTAAAAAGTTTACAATATCAATTTAAGATTTATATATTAATTTTAAAAACATGGTAAAAATAAAATTAAAAATCTTTTTGATCTTTTATCCCACTTTAATCAATCAAATATTATCAAAAACATACGCCCCTCTTTTCGGTAAAGTAATTTCGGTTCCATGACCTAATTTAACTCATGACGAATTTTTGAAATATTTTGGTTTGATTGATTAAAGATATTTATACCTTAAGAATAAACGTTAAATTTTGCAGTGATGTAATAAATTTTTGTATGATATCAATAATTTTGGTCGCAAGACCTAATTTTATCGAATACCAATTTAATACTTTATAGCGAACAAATTAGCGTTTATTATCAAAAGGTTAAAAATAAAAATAAAAATAAAAATAAAAAAATAAAAATGAAAACTATGCAAACTTACCTGTGAAATATATTTCTTAGTGATATGCTCTAGCCCACTCATAAGATAGTCGGACTAATTGGTTTTCCATGGCTACATAGGCGTAACCTCGAGCATTCAGTGTTTTTTCTTCTAAACATATGAACGGTCCGTCTCTGCATAAAGTAACAAATTCGGTGTTTGAATAGGTTTGATTATTTGAACATTTACCTCCGTGTGACCATTTTCCACATTTGTGACATTTTTCAAGGTGTCGTGCTCTTCTTTTCGCTGCGGATTTTGATTTTCCTTTACCAAATTGTAACTTATTATCTTCGCATCTGGATTCTTTTCTTACTCCGTCCAATTTACCTCTGATTAATGATACTATTTCACTTGGAAGTGTGTCATTATTACGTTTAGTGATCAAAGCGTGTAGCATTAGACCATGGTTTAGTTCACAGGAAGTCTTCATTTCGAAAAACCTAAAAAAAATAAAAATTCAGAATGGGGGGAGAAGACTAGTTCTTTAGGGTCTGCTAGGGAAAGACCATTCGGGTTCCATTTTCGAGAACTACACGAAAACAGAAAATCTAACTCTAACAGAAATACATATTATCCTTTAAAGACTTGATTCTCCCCACACTTAGTTAGCTGTGGTATCGAAATTGTGATTAACTTCGTTGCCAACTTCCATCGGACTATCAATGTAGTGTTTAACTATGTGACTATTAACCTTAAATTCAATCCCATTTGAATTTATTAATTCTATAGTTCCGTATGGGAAAACTCTTTTGACTATAAATGGTCCAGACCATCTTGATTTTTATTTTCCAGGAAATAGCTTGAATCGTGAATTGAAAAGAAGAACTCTATCGCCTTCTTTAAATTCTTTTGAACTTCTGATTCCTTTATCATGCCATTTCTTCGTTCTTTCTTTATAGATTAATGAATTTTCATATGCTTCTTGTCTTAATTCTTCTAATTCGTTTAGTTGACTTAATCGTAGACGTCCGGCTTCATGTAAATCAAGATTACATGTCTTCAAAGCCCAAAATGCTTTGTGTTCAATTTCTACTGGAAGATGACATGCTTTTTCGTAAACGAGTCTAAAAGGTGTGGTTCCAATTGGAGTTTTGTAGGCTGTTCTAAAAGCCCAGAGTGCATCCTCCAATTTAATGGACCATTCCTTCGGATTTGATCCTACGGTTTTCTCTAAAATACGTTTTAAAGCTCGGTTGGTATTTTCAACTTGTCCACTTGTTTGTGGATGATAAGCGGTGGAGATTTTATGAGTTACTCCATATCTTTTAAGAACTTTCTCAAGTTGATTATTACAGAAATGAGTTCCCCGATCACTTATTAAAGCTTTCGGTGTTCCAAACCTTGCAAAAAGATGTTTTAAAAAGTTGACTACAACTCGTGCATCGTTAGTTGGGAGAGCTTGTGCTTCCGCCCATTTAGATACATAATCAATGGCTACGAGAATGTAGAGATTATTATGAGATTTTGGAAATGGACCCATAAAGTCAATACCCCAAATGTCAAATACTTCACATACTTGAATGACATTTTGTGGAATTTCATCACGTTGACTTATTTTTCCGGCCCTTTGACATGCATCACAGGATTTGCAAAGAAGGTGTGCGTCTTTGTAAATTGTAGGCCAATAGAATCCAGCATCATAAACTTTTCTTGCTGTAAGTTGAGGCCCATAATGCCCTCCTGTTGGTCCTGTGTAACAATGGTTTAAGATTTTACTAGCTTCATCTCCGAATACACATCGGCATATTATTCCATCGGGACAACTTTTAAACAAATGTGGATCTTCCCAGAAATAGTGTTTTATACCACTAAAGAATTTCTTTCGTTTTTGGTACGATAATCCTTTTTCAAGGAATCCACATACTAAGTAGTTTACATAGTCTGAAAACCATGAAATTTCATTATAATCTATCTTCAATAGATATTCATCAGGAAAGTTATCTTGTATGGCCGATTCATTTAGAACTTCTAATTCGGGATTTTCAAGACGAGAAAGATGATCAGCGGCGAGATTTTCTGCTCCCTTTTTATCTCGGATTTCAATATCAAACTCTTGTAATAGTAAGATTCAACGGATTAATCGTGGTTTGGCATCTTGTTTCGAAAATAGGTATCTAAGAGCAGAATGGTCGGTATAGACCACCGTTTTAGCTAGAACGAGATATGAACGAAATTTGTCAAAAGCAAAGACAATAGCAAGGAGTTCTTTTTCAGTAGTTGTGTAATTTGTTTGTGCTCCTTGTAACGTCTTACTAGCATAATATATAGGTTGAAATCTTTTTTCAATCCTTTGTCCTAAAACGGCTCCCATTGCAAAATCACTTGCATCGCACATTAGTTCAAACGGTAGATTCCAATTTGGTGTTATCATGATCGGCGCATTAGTGAGTTTTTCTTTAAGTATATTAAAAGATTTGATACATTCATCTAAAAAGATGAATGGAGCATCCTTTTCTAGGAGTTTATTCATAGGAGTGGCAATTTTAGAAAAATCTTTTATGAAACGTCGGTAAAAACCGGCATGCCCTAGAAAACTCCTAACTCCTCTAACATTGGTGGGATGTGGAAGTTTAGCAATTACATCTACTTTAGCTCTATCCACTTCAATTCCTTCCTTTGAGATTTTATGACCGAGAACGATGCCTTCTTTAACCATGAAATGGCATTTCTCCCAATTAAGTACTAGATTTGATTGTTTGCATCTAATAAGCATTCGTTCAAGATTCACTAGACATGATTCAAATGTATCACCGAAGACTGAAAAGTCATCCATGAAAACTTCCATGCATTCTTCTATCATGTCGTGAAAAATCGCCATCATGCACCTTTGAAAGGTTGCAGGGGCGTTACAAAGTCCAAATGGCATGCGTTTGTAAGCAAAAGTACCATAAGGGCACGTGAATGTGGTTTTCTCTTGGTCCTCGGGTGCTATTGGAATTTGAAAATATCCGGAAAATCCATCTAGAAAACAATAGTAACTGTTTCCGGCTAATCTTTCCAACATTTGATCAATGAAAGGTAAGGGAAAGTGATCTTTTCTGGTGGCGTCATTTAATTTTCTATAATCAATACACACACGCCATCCTGTTACAGTCCTAGTAGGAATAAGCTCATTTTTCTCATTTGTGATGACAGTCATGCCACCCTTCTTAGGTACGCATTAAACTGGGCTTACCCATGGACTATCAGAAATTGGATAAATTAAACCTGCATCAAGCAGTTTAATAATTTCTTTCTTAACTACATCTTGCATATTAGGATTTAGTCTTCGTTGGCGTTGCACATACGTTTTATGACCTTCTTCCATAAGGATTTTATGTGTGCAATACGAAGGACTTATTCCTTTAATATCATGAATCTTCCATGCAATAGCTGGTTTATGAGCTTTTAACACAGAAATGAGTTGTGATTTCTCATTTTTAGTAAGAGAAGACGATATTATTACAGGTAATTCAGATTCACCATGTAAATAAGCGTATTCCAAATGGTTTGGAAGTGGCTTTAACTCTAATGTCGGTGGTTCTTCTATCGATGATTTGTATCGATATCTGTCTTCTTCTTTTAGCATTTGAATTTCTTCTGTTGTTGGTTCATATCCATTAGCTATTAGTGTAGTTAACATTTCAGTTTCATCAATTGGTTAAGTTCCTTCTCCTAAAGAACATTCTCCTGTTCCTTGTAATTCTGGAAATTCTTCTAACAATTCTGCATGTGATTCTATAGTTTGAATACAATAACATGTATCATCTGCAGATTGCGATTGTTGCATAGCTCTATCAACTGAAAAGGTAACACTCTCGTCCTCTATACTTAGGGCCAGTTTCTTACCAAACACGTCTATCATTGCTTTAGCCGTGTTTAAGAATGGTCTTCCTAATATGAGAGGAACTTGAGAATCTTCTTCCATGTCCAGAATAACAAAATCTACTGGAAATACTAAAGTACCAACTTTAAATAGCATGTTCTCCATTATCCCTCTAGGATATTTTATTGATCGATCTGCTAGTTGTATGCTTATTCGTGTTGGTTTCAATTCTCCAAGGTCTAGTTTAGTATATAGTGAATACGGCATTAAATTTTTACTAGCACCTAAGTCTGCCAATGCTTCTATTGAACTAAGACTACCCAGAAAACATGGAATTGTGAAACTTCCTGGATCTGATAATTTTTCTGGTATCTTATTCAACAGCACTGCTGAACAATTAGCATTCATAGTAACAGCCGAGAGTTCTTCCATTTTCTTTCTATTCGAGATTAGATCTTTCAGAAATTTAGCATATCTAGGCATTCCTGAAATCACATCAATGAAAGGAAGATTGACATTTATTTGTTTAAACATATCCAAGAATTTGGATTGCTCGGCTTCAAGTTTCTCTTTCTTCATTTTACTCGGGTAAGGAAGTGGTGGTTGGTATGGTTTAACATAAGGTTTAGCTTTAACTGTGTTATCTTCATTAACCTTTTTAACTACCGGTTCTTTTTCCTTATCTTGCTCAGGTTGTGGTTCTTGTGGAGTAGGAATAGCTTCATCAGAAATTACAGGTATTTCAGGTGGTTTAAGTGTAATACCACTTCTTGTGGTAATGGCTTTAGCTATTTCATTCCGGGAGTTAGCATTTGTATCACTAGGTAAACTTCCCAGTTTTCTTTCACCTATTAACCTTGCTAGGTTACTTACTTCTTGTTCCAAATTTTGAATAGAAGATTGTTAATTTCTAAATGCTTGAGCATTTTGTTCATTAGTTTGTTTCTGAGATGTGAAAAACTGTGTTTGAGATTCAACTAGCTTCGTCATCATATCTTCTAAATTCGGCTTTTTATCATCGGTTTGTGGTGGTTTGTTTTGAAAATTAGGTCTTTGCTGGTTGTAAGTATTGTTGGATACTTGTTGATTACTAGGACGTTGTTGGTTGTTGTATGGAATATTTCGGTTATAATTCTGGTTTTGATTGTAAATTGGTCTTGGCGGTTGATAATTATTCTGATAATTATTTCCAGGCCTTTGGTTTATGTATGAAATATTCTCTCTTTGTTCCATTGTTAGCTAAATACTAAGACAATCTTTTGTCAAATGTGGTCCTCCACACTGCTCACAACTAATTTGTATTGAGTGTATATCCTTAGTCATCTTTTCCATTCGTCTCTCGACAGCATATATCTTTGCGGAAATGAAATCTAAGTCATGGCTAGAATCGGCTCTAGCTGCTTTAGATGATCTAACGATATCTTTTTCTTGGTGCCACTCATGTGAGTGGGAAGCAGTGTTATCAATAATTTTATAAGCATCAGTTTCTATTTTCTTCATAATAGAACCACCAGTTGCTATATCGATGTCTTTTCTTGTAGTGATGTGGCATCCTTGGTAGAATATTTGTACTATTTGACAGGTGTAACGACCCGGCCAAATCGTCATTGACGGCGTCGTTAACTTAGGTCCCGTTACGTGGTCGTAGTCCCTATAAGAGACTCGTTTGACCAAAATTATGTCGCATTCATTTGAAATGTACAAAACTTGCAAAGTTTAGTTTACCAAACGGATCGACAATATGTTTAAGTTTACAAAAGTTATAAAGTATGAATGAAATAACTCGCGACATAATTAGTTTAAAATCCCAGTTGCTATAAATAGTGTAAGTATATAGACAAAAGTTTGAATCCAAAAGTGCTATCCCTAGCGTATGCATGCATGGTTGACTCCAATCAAGTAATCAAAGAGAGCGGAAGCATGTAACAAGTAACCAAGTATGAACCTGAGAAAACATATAGAAAACTGTCAACGAAAACGTTGGTGAAATCATAGGTTTAAGTAAGTAAGTGAGTAAAAGTAAGTTGAACCACAAGATTTGCAACATTGATAAAATAGTAATACATTCTAAAAGTTAATATTCACGAGCACCCAATTATCAAGGCTTAACATTCCGTCCGTTGATACCCCATTAATAGTGATAGAACAACACTGTTTCCCGAAAATATATTTCATCTGTAGACGGTAGCGAACCGTCCTAGATGAGGGTTTGTCAAACCCATATGGCCATACAACATAAGTTCACACCTACACTTACACACTGCAAGAGTAACTAATGATAATCGAATTGAGAATTTCGTTCTAAACTCGTATGTAGAATGTTTGTTTTCATGTACTTGTGTTCACTTACTTAAAAGAAACGTTTATGTTTTCTCATCCCAAATATAAGTTCAAAAGAGTAAAAGTGGGACTATGACCTCACCTCGAGTGCACGAGTATAAAAGTACTTCACAAAGTAAACGTGTAGTGACCCGAACTTTTCCATGTTTATATATATTAATTGAGATTGATATTTACATGATTAAATGTTTCCAACATGTTAAGCAATCAAACTTGTTAAGACTTGATTAATTGAAATATGTTTCATATAGACAATTGACCACCCAAGTTGACCGGTGATTCACGAACGTTAAAACTTGTAAAAACTATATGATGACATATATATGGATATATATATATATATAGTTAACATGATACTATGATAAGTAAATATATCATTAAATATATTAACAATGAACTACATATGTAAAAACAAGACTACTAACTTAATGATTTTTAAACGAGACATATATGTAACGATTATCGTTGTAAAGACATTTAATGTATATATATCATATTAAGAGATATTCATACATGATAATATCATGATAATATAATAATTTAAAATCTCATTTGATATTATAAACATTGGGTTAACAACATTTAACAAGATCGTTAACCTAAAGGTTTCAAAACAACACTTACATGTAACGACTAACGATGACTTAACGACTCAGTTAAAATGTATATACATGTAGTGTTTTAATATGTATTTATAAACTTTTGAAAGACTTCAATACACTTATCAAAATACTTCTACTTAACAAAAATGCTTACAATTACATCCTCGTTCAGTTTCATCAACAATTCTACTCGTATGCACCCGTATTCGTACTCGTACAATACACAGCTTTTAGATGTATGTACTATTGGTATATACACTCCAATGATCAGCTCTTAGCAGCCCATGTGAGTCACCTAACACATGTGGGAACCATCATTTGGCAACTAGCATGAAATATCTCATAAAATTACAAAAATATGAGTAATCATTCATGACTTATTTACATGAAAACAAAATTACATATCCTTTATATCTAATCCATACACCAGCGACTAAAAACACCTACAAACACTTTCATTCTTCAATTTTCTTCATCTAATTGATCTCTCTCAAGTTCTATCTTCAAGTTCTAAGTGTTCTTCATATATTCTACAAGTTCTAGTTACATAAAATCAAGAATACTTTCAAGTTTGCTAGCTCACTTCCAATCTTGTAAGGTGATCATCCAACCTCAAGAAATATTTGTTTCTTACAGTAGGTTATCATTCTAATACAAGGTAATAATCATATTCAAACTTTGGTTCAATTTCTATAACTATAACAATCTTATTTCAAGTGATGATCTTACTTGAACTTGTTTTTGTGTCATGATTCTGCTTCAAGAACTTCGAGCCATCCAAGGATCCGTTGAAGCTAGATCCATTTTTCTATTTTTCAGTAGGTTTATCCAAGGAACTTAAGGTAGTAATGATGTTCATAACATCATTCGATTCATATATATAAAGCTATCTTATTCGAAGGTTTAAACTTGTAATCACTAGAACATAGTTTAGTTAATTCTAAACTTGTTCGCAAACAAAAGTTAATCCTTCTAACTTGATTTTTAAAATCAACTAAACACATGTTCTATATCTATATGATATGCTAACTTAATGATTTAAAACCCGGAAACATGAAAAACACCGTAAAACCGGATTTACGCCGTCGTAGTAACACCGCGGGCTGTTTTGGGTTAATTAATTAAAAACTATGATAAACTTTGATTTAAAAGTTGTTATTATGAGAAAATTATTTTATTATGAACATGAAACTATATCCAAAAATTATGGTTAAACTCAAAGTGGAAGTATGTTTTCTAAAATGGTCATCTAGACGTCGTTCTTTCGACTGAAATGGCTACCTTTACAAAAACGACTTGTAACTTATTTTTTCGACTATAAACCTATACTTTTTCTGTTTAGATTCATAAAATAGAGTTAAATATGAAACCATAGCAATTTGATTCACTCAAAACGGATTTAAAATGAAGAAGTTATGGGTAAAACAAGATTGGATAATTTTTCTCATTTTAGCTACGTGAAAATTGGTAACAAATCTATTCCAACCATAACTTAATCAACTTGTATTGTATATTATGTAATCTTGAGATATCATAGACACGTATACAATGTTTCGACCTATCATGTCGGCACATCTATATATATTTCGGAACAACCATAGACACTCTATATGTGAATGTTGGAGTTAGCTATACAGGGTTGAGGTTGATTCCAAAATATATATAGTTTAAGTTTTGATCAATACTGAGATACGTATACACTGGGTCGTGGATTGATTCAAGATAATATTTATCGATTTATTTCTGTACATCTAACTGTGGACAACTAGTTGTAGGTTACTAACGAGGACAGCTGACTTAATAAACTTAAAACATCAAAATATATTAAAAGTGTTGTAAATATATTTTGAACATACTTTGATATATATGTATATATTGTTATAGGTTCGTGAATCAACCAGTGGCCAAGTCTTACTTCCCGACGAAGTAAAAATATGTGAAAGTGAGTTATAGTCCCACTTTTAAAATCTAATATTTTTGGGATGAGAATACATGCAGGTTTTATAAATGATTTACAAAATAGACACAAGTACGTGAAACTACATTCTATGGTTGAATTATCGAAATCGAATATGCCCCTTTTTATTAAGTCTGGTAATCTAAGAATTAGGGAACAGACACCCTAATTGATGCGAATCCTAAAGATAGATCTATTGGGCCTAACAAACCCCATCCAAAGTACCGGATGCTTTAGTACTTCGAAATTTATATCATATCCGAAGGGTGTCCCGGAATGATGGGGATATTCTTATATATGCATCTTGTTAATGTCGGTTACCAGGTGTTCACCATATGAATGATTTTTATCTCTATGTATGAGATGTGTATTGAAATATGAAATCTTGTGGTCTATTATTATGATTTGATATATATAGGTTAAACCTATAACTCACCAACATTTTTGTTGACGTTTTAAGCATGTTTATTCTCAGGTAATTATTAAGAGCTTCCGCTGTCGCATACTTAAATAAGGACGAGATTTGGAGTCCATGCTTCTATGATATTGTGTAAAAACTGCATTCAAGAAACTTATTTTGTTGTAACATATTTGTATTGTAAACCATTATGTAATGGTCGTGTGTAAACAGGATATTTTAGATTATCATTATTTGATAATCTACGTAAAGCTTTTTAAACCTTTATTGATGAAATAAAGGTTATGGTTTGTTTTAAAATGAATGCAGTCTTTGAAAAACGTCTCATATAGAGGTCAAAACCTCGCAACGAAATCAATTAATATGGAACATTTTTAATCAATAAGAACGGGACATTTCAGTTGGTATCCGAGCGTTGGTCTTAGAGAACCAGAATTTTGCATTAGTGTATCTTATCGAGTTTGTTAGGATGCATTAGTGAGTCTGGACTTCGACCGTGTTTACTTGAAAAATGATTGCTTAACAAATTTTTTTGGAAACTATATATTTTTAACATGTGAATATTATGTGATATATTAATCTCTTAACGCGTTTGATATTATGTGATAGATGTCTACCTCTAGAACAAGTCCCATTGACTCACCTAATAATAATGAAGAGTCAAATGTAAATTGGAATGATTCGTGGACTGATTCACAAGTTCCCGAAGAGGAACCGGAAGAAGAGTCGGAACCAGAAGAAGAATCGGAACCGGAAGAAGAATCGGAACCGGATGAAGAAATAGAACCGGTGGGGGAAATAATAAAACGGTTAAGTAAAAGAAAATCCTCAACCAACCGACCAAGGTTAATTATGGTCAATGGTGTTTCCGCCAAGGAAGCAAAATATTGGGAGGATTACCAATTCTCCGATGAATCGGATTCCGACGAGAATTCCGATGATGTTATAGAAATTACCCCAACTGAATTTAAAAAGGCAAAAGAAAATAATAAGGGAAAGGGCATAAAAATAGGGAAATCTAATTCCAACCCCGATGAACTTTATATGTATCGTCAACCCCCGAAGTCCTTAAGTTGTAACAATGACCCGGGAACCTCTAAACCACCAGGTTTTTCTAAACCAATGTGGAAAACGACGGCTCGTATTATGGGAACATCATATATCCCTAGAAACTTGGCAAAACGAACCAAAACCGAAGAAGAAGAAACAAGCGAGTCGGAATAAGATAGTTGTATTCGTGTGGTGTAATATATGTAATATAGTGTGCTTATGCTTTAAGATATATGTAAAAATTGCTTGTATTAATAAGTATTTTTTTTATGAATCTAACTCTTGTCTATTTTACAGTATAAAAACACAAAATGGATAGACAACCCAATATTTTAAGAGACCTACCCGGAGACATGATTGATGAAATCTTGTCTAGAGTCGGTCAGAATTCTTCGGCACAACTATTTAAGGTGAGATCAGTTTGTAAGACATTCGAAGAACGTTCCAAGAATGCCTTGGTTTATAAAAGGCTTTCGTTCGAAAGATGGGGGATATCACATTGGGAAATCCATAAGTTACGATGTGTTTACTTTGACGCATATATTGCGGGGAACCCAAATGCTATTTTACGCAATGGGTTAAGAAATTATTTTGACTCAATATATCCGAATATTGGACTTCGTGATTTAGAAAAAGCGGCTAACATGCAACATAAAGAAGCATGTTATGCTTACGGATTAGTAATGTTCGCTTCTCACCAAAGTGAGAACAAGAACATCGGGCTACAACTATTAAACAAAACGTTCCCACAAGTGACGGAGTCGGTAATTGGGGTAAGAAATGAGGTTTTTAGATTGTTACGGGACTGTTGGACATTACGTAACCCTCGTCCCTTTGATGACGTTACAACACGCTGTCTTATCAACGGCCATAACGGTTATGTTCCACAAGACCAAGGATGGGAAGTAATCCTAGTAAAACCAGAATGCATGACTTGTTTCTGGACGTATGAATTACGTGTCTTTATTGCCTTTGCTGAACGACTTGTGTACTAGCTAGAATTATCTTCACAACCATCTTGTATCAAATTTATTGTGTGCTATATTTCATGCTATATGTAAAATAAGCGGTATTGTAAGTTTGTAAAATATTGTGTAAAAGTTTGAACGCGAAATATTATTATAATCAGTTTTTCATATAGAATTGTAGTAGTTGAATTGTATATTAGCTACTAAGTATGAACTTAACGGGTAGGTACTACCCGAATTTAAACTTATAAAACGCTAATATGAAGAAAAAGCTTTTATAAATGAGTTCATATTATGCTACGAAATACTATTAACTACTCTTAATATTCTGTATGATTAACTTGTTCCATTTGACTATTTTGAAGGAAATGGCACCGACTACTCGACACACCGTGAATATGAATGAAGAGGAATTCCGTACTTTTCTAGCTTCAAACATAGCCGCAGTACAGGCTGCGCTACATACCAACAATAACCTTGGATCTAGCAGTACAGGAAATCGTGTAGGATGCACCTACAAAGAATTCACTGCCTGCAAACCTTTGGAATTTGATGGAACCGAAGGACCGATCGGATTGAAATGGTGGACCGAGAAGGTTGAATCGGTTTTTGCCATAAGTAAGTGTACTGAAGAGGACAAAGTGAAGTACGCTACGCATACCTTCACAGGTTCTGCGTTAACATGGTGGAATACCTATCTAGAGCAAGTGGGACAAGACGATGCGTATGCACTACCGTGGTCAGCATTCAAGCACTTGATGAACGAGAAGTACCATCCCATAACCGAGGTCAATAAGCTCAAGACAGAACTTAGAGGGTTACGAACCCAAGGATTTGATATTACCACGTACGAAAGACGATTCACAGAATTGTGCCTATTGTGTCCGGGAGCATTCGAAGATGAGGAAGAGAAGATCGACGCGTTTGTGAAAGGATTACCGGAAAGAATCCAAGAAGATATAAGTTTACACGAGCCCGCCTCCATACAACAGGCATGTAGAATGGCTCACAAACTAGTGAACCAGATTGAAGAAAGAATTAAAGAACAGACTGCTGAAGAGGCCAATGTGAAGCAAGTCAAAAGAAAGTGGGAGGAAAACGGTGATAAGAATCACCAATACAACAACAACAACAACAATTACAACAATAATCGCAACAATTATCCCAACAATCGCAACATCAATCGCAACTACAACAAACGGCCCAACAACAACAACAACAACAGCAACTACAACAATCATCCCAACAACAATAATAACCGAAACAACAACAACAATCAGAAGCAGCTATGCCAAAGGTGTGAAAAGTATCACTCGGGGTTCTGCACCAAATTTTGCAACAAGTGTAAAAGAAATGGTCATAGCGCGGCGAAGTGTGAGGTCTACGAACCAGGGGTTAATAGAACGAAAGGAACAAATGGTGTCGGAACGAGTAATGGTGGAGCAAGTAGTGTCGGAGCAAGTTATGCCAATGCAGTTTGTTATAAATGTGGAAAACCGGGCCACATTATTAGAAATTGCCCGAACCAGGAGAACACGAATGGACAAGGCCACGGAAGAGTTTTCAATATTAATGCGGCAGAGGCACAGGAAGACCCGGAGCTTGTTACGGGTACGTTTCTTATTGACAATAAATCTGCTTACGTTTTATTTGATTCGGGTGCGGATAGAAGCTATATGAGTAGAGATTTTTGTGCTAAATTAATTTGTCCATTGACGCCTTTGGATAGTAAATTTTTACGCGAATTAGCAAATGGTAAATTAATTTCAGCAGATAATATATGTCGGAATCGAGAAATTAAACTGGTTAGTGAAACATTTAAGATTGATTTGATACCAGTAGAGTTAGGGAGTTTTGATGTGATAATCGGTATGGACTGGTTGAAAGAAGTGAAAGCAGAGATCGTTTGTTACAAAAATGCAATTCGCATTATACGAGAAAAAAGAAAACCCTTAATGGTGTACGGAGAAAAGGGAAACACGAAGCTACATCTTATTAGTAATTTGAAGGCACAAAAACTAATAAGAAAAGGTTGCTATGCTGTTCTAGCACACGTCGAGAAAGTACAAACTGAAGAAAAGAGCATCAATGATGTTCCCATTGCAAAAGAATTTTACGATGTATTTCCGAAAGAATTACCTGGATTACCCCCACATCGATCCGTTGAATTTCAAATAGATCTTGTACCAGGAGCTGCACCAATAGCTCGTGCTCCTTACAGACTCGCACCCAGCGAGATGAAAGAACTGCAAAGCCAATTACAAGAACTTTTAGAGCGTGGTTTCATTCGACCAAGCACATCACCGTGGGGAGCTCCTGTTTTGTTTGTCAAGAAAAAAGATGGTACATTCAGGTTGTGTATCGACTACCGAGAGTTGAATAAACTTACCATCAAGAACCGCTACCCACTACCGAGAATCGACGACTTATTTGATCAACTACAAGGCTCGTCTGTTTATTCAAAGATTGACTTACGTTCCGGGTATCATCAAATGCGGGTGAAAGAAGATGATATTCCAAAGACTGCTTTCAGAACACGTTACGGTCATTACGAGTTTATGGTTATGCCGTTTGGTTTAACTAATGCACCAGCTGTGTTCATGGACCTTATGAACCGAGTGTGTGGACCATACCTTGACAAGTTTGTCATTGTTTTCATTGATGACATACTTATTTACTCAAAGAATGACCAAGAACACGGTGAACATTTGAGAAAGGTGTTAGAAGTATTGAGGAAGGAAGAATTGTACGCTAAGTTTTCAAAGTGTGCATTTTGGTTGGAAGAAGTTCAATTCCTCGGTCACATAGTGAACAAATAAGGTATTAAGGTGGATCCGGCAAAGATAGAAACTGTCGAAAAGTGGGAAACCCCGAAAACTCCAAAACACATACGCCAGTTTTTAGGACTAGCTGGTTACTACAGAAGGTTCATCCAAGACTTTTCCAGAATAGCAAAACCCTTGACTGCATTAACGCATAAAGGGAAGAAATTTGAATGGAATGATGAACAAGAGAAAGCGTTTCAGTTATTGAAGAAAAAGCTAACTACGGCACCTATATTGTCATTGCCTGAAGGGAATGATGATTTTGTGATTTATTGTGACGCATCAAAGCAAGGTCTCGGTTGTGTATTAATGCAACGAACGAAGGTGATTGCTTATGCGTCTAGACAATTGAAGATTCACGAACAAAATTATACGACGCATGATTTGGAATTAGGCGCGGTTGTTTTTGCATTAAAGACTTGGAGGCACTACTTATATGGGGTCAAAAGTATTATATATACCGACCACAAAAGTCTTCAACACATATTTAATCAGAAACAACTGAATATGAGGCAGCGTAGGTGGATTGAATTATTGAATGATTATGACTTTGAGATTCGTTACCACCCGGGGAAGGCAAATGTGGTAGCTGATGCCTTGAGCAGGAAGGACAGAGAACCCATTCGAGTAAAATCTATGAATATAATGATTCATAATAACCTTACTACTCAAATAAAGTAGGCACAACAAGGAGTTTTAAAAGAGGGAAATTTAAAGGATGAAATACCCAAAGGATCGGAGAAGCATCTTAATATTCGGGAAGACGGAACCCGGTATAGGACTGAAAGGATTTGGGTACCAAAATTTGGAGATATGAGAGAAATGGTACTTAGAGAAGCTCATAAAACCAGATACTCAATACATCCTGGAACGGGGAAGATGTACAAGGATCTCAAGAAACATTTTTGGTGGCCGGGTATGAAAGCCGATGTTGCTAAATACGTAGGAGAATGTTTGACGTGTTCTAAGGTCAAAGCTGAGCATCAGAAACCATCAGGTCTACTTCAACAACCCGAAATCCCGAAATGGAAATGGGAAAACATTACCATGGATTTCATCACTAAATTACCAAGGACTGCAAGTGGTTTTGATACTATTTGGGTAATAGTTGATCGTCTCACCAAATCAGCACACTTCCTGCCAATAAGAGAAGATGACAAGATGGAGAAGTTAGCACGACTGTATTTGAAGGAAGTCATCTCCAGACATGGAATACCAATCTCTATTATCTCTGATAGGGATGGCAGATTTATTTCAAGATTCTGGCAGACATTATAGCAAGCATTAGGAACTCGTCTAGACATGAGTACTGCCTATCATCCACAAACTGATGGGTAGAGCGAAAGGACGATACAAACGCTTGAAGACATGCTACGAGCATGTGTTATTGATTTCGAAAACTGTTGGGATCGACATCTACCATTAGCAGAATTTTCCTACAACAACAGCTACCATTCAAGCATTGAGATGGCGTCGTTTGAAGCACTTTATGGTAGAAAGTGCAGGTCTCCGATTTGTTGGAGTGAAGTGGGGGATAGACAGATTACGGGTCTGGAGATTATACTAGAAACTACCGAGAAGATCATCCAAATTCAACAACGGTTGAAAACTGCCCAAAGTCGACAAAAGAGCTACGCTGACATTAAAAGAAAAGATATAGAATTTGAAATTGGAGAGATGGTCATGCTTAAAGTTGCACCTTGGAAAGGCGTTGTTCGATTTGGTAAACGAGGAAAATTAAATCCAAGGTATATTGGACCATTCAAGATTATTGATCGTGTCGGACCAGTAGCTTACCGACTTGAGTTACCTCAACAACTCGCGGCTGTACATAACACTTTCCACGTCTCGAATTTGAAGAAATGTTTTGCTAAAGAAGATCTCACTATTCCGTTAGATGAAATCCAAATCAACGAAAAACTTCAATTCATCGAAGAACCCGTCGAAATAATGGATCGTGAGGTTAAAAGACTTAAGCAAAACAAGATACCAATTGTTAAGGTTCGATGGAATGCTCGTAGAGGACCCGAGTTCACCTGGGAGCGTGAAGATCAGATGAAGAAGAAATACCCGCATCTATTTCCAGAAGATTCGTCAACACCTTCAACAGTTTAAAATTTCGGGACGAAATTTATTTAACGGGTAGGTACTGTAGTGACCCGAACTTTTCCATGTTTATATATATTAATTGAGATTGATATTTACATGATTAAATGTTTCCAACATGTTAAGCAATCAAACTTGTTAAGACTTGATTAATTAAAATATGTTTCATATAGACAATTGACCACCCAAGTTGACCGGTGATTCACGAACGTTAAAACTTGTAAAAACTATATGATGACATATATATGGATATATATATATATATAGTTAACATGATACTATGATAAGTAAACATATCATTAAATATATTAACAATGAACTACATATGTAAAAACAAGACTACTAACTTAATGATTTTTAAACGAGACATATATGTAACGATTATCGTTGTAAAGACATTTAATGTATATATATAACATATTAAGAGATATTCATACATGATAATATCATGATAATATAATAATTTAAAATCTCATTTGATATTATAAACATTGGGTTAACAACATTTAACAAGATCGTTAACCTAAAGGTTTCAAAACAACACTTACATGTAACGACTAACGATGACTTAACGACTCAGTTAAAATGTATATACATGTAGTGTTTTAATATGTATTTATACACTTTTGAAAGACTTCAATAAACTTATCAAAATACTTCTACTTAACAAAAATGCTTACAATTACATCCTCGTTCAGTTTCATCAACAATTCTACTCGTATGCACCCGTATTCGTACTCGTACAATACACAGCTTTTAGATGTATGTACTATTGGTATATACACTCCAATGATCAGCTCTTAGCAGCCCATGTGAGTCACCTAACACATGTGGGAACCATCATTTGGCAACTAGCATGAAATATCTCATAAAATTACAAAAATATGAGTAATCATTCATGACTTATTTACATGAAAACAAAATTACATATCCTTTATATCTAATCCATACACCAGCGACCAAAAACACCTACAAAAACTTTCATTCTTCAATTTTCTTTATCTAATTGATCTCTCTCAAGTTCTATCTTCAAGTTCTAAGTGTTCTTCATATATTCTACAAGTTCTAGTTACATAAAATCAAGAATACTTTCAAGTTTGCTAGCTCACTTCCAATCTTGTAAGGTGATCATCCAACCTCAAGAAATCTTTGTTTCTTATAGTAGGTTATCATTCTAATACAAGGTAATAATCATATTCAAACTTTGGTTCAATTTCTATAACTATAACAATCTTATTTCAAGTGATGATCTTACTTGAACTTGTTTTCGTGTCATGATTCTGCTTCAAGAACTTCGAGCCATCCAAGGATCCGTTGAAGCTAGATCCATTTTTCTATTTTTAAGTAGGTTTATCTAAGGAACTTAAGGTAGTAATGATGTTCATAACATCATTCGATTCATATATATAAAGCTATCTTATTCGAAGGTTTAAACTTGTAATCACTAGAACATAGTTTAGTTAATTCTAAACTTGTTCGCAAACAAAAGTTAATCCTTCTAAATTGACTTTTAAAATCAACTAAACACATGTTCTATATCTATATGATATGCTAACTTAATGATTTAAAACCTGGAAACACAAAAAACACCGTAAAACCGGATTTACGCCGTCGTAGTAACACCGCGGGCTGTTTTGGGTTAATTAATTAAAAACTATGATAAACTTTGATTTAAAAGTTGTTATTCTGAGAAAATTATTTTATTATGAACATGAAACTATATCCAAAAATTATGGTTAAACTCAAAGTGGAAGTATGTTTTCTAAAATGGTCATCTAGACGTCGTTCTTTCGACTGAAATGACTACCTTTACAAAAACGACTTGTAACGTATTTTTTCGACTATAAACCTATACTTTTTATGTTTAGATTCATAAAATAGAGTTCAATATGAAACCATATCAATTTGATTCACTCAAAACGGATTTAAAATGAAGAAGTTATGGGTAAAACAAGATTGGATAATTTTTCTCATTTTAGCTACGTGAAAATTGGTAACAAATCTATTCCAACCATAACTTAATCAACTTGTATTGTATATTATGTAATCTTGAGATACCATAGACACGTATACAATGTTTCGACCTATCATGTCGGCACATCTATATATATTTCGGAACAACCATAGACACTCTATATGTGAATGTTGGAGTTAGCTATACAGGGTTGAGGTTGATTCCAAAATATATATAGTTTGATTTTTGATCAATACTGAGATACGTATACACTGGGTCGTGGATTGATTCAAGATAATATTTATCGATTTATTTCTGTACATCTAACTGTGGACAACTAGTTGTAGGTTACTAACAAGGACAGCTGACTTAATAAACTTAAAACATCAAAATATATTAAAAGTGTTGTAAATATATTTTGAACATACTTTGATATATATGTATATATTGTTATAGGTTCGTGAATCAACTAGTGGCCAAGTCTTACTTCCCGACGATGTAAAAATCTGTGAAAGTGAGTTATAGTCCCACTTTTAAAATCTAATATTTTTGGGATGAGAATACATGCAGGTTTTATAAATGATTTACAAAATAGACACAAGTACGTGAAACTACATTCTATGGTTGAATTATCGAAATCGAATATGCCCCTTTTTATTAAGTCTGGTAATCTAAGAATTAGGGAACAGACACCCTAATTGACGCGAATCCTAAAGATAGATCTATTGGGCCTAACAAACCCCATCCAAAGTACCAGATGCTTTAGTACTTCGAAATTTATATCATATCCGAAGGGTGTTCCGGAATGATGGGGATATTCTTATATATGTATCTTGTTAATGTCGGTTACTAGGTGTTCACCATATGAATGATTTTTATCTCTATGTATGGGATGTGTATTGAAATATGAAATCTTGTGGTCTATTATTATGATTTGATATATATAGGTTAAACCTATAACTCACCAACATTTTTGTTGACGTTTTAAGCATGTTTATTCTCAGGTAATTATTAAGAGCTTCCGCTGTCGCATACTTAAATAAGGATGAGATTTGGAGTCCATGCTTGTATGATATTGTGTAAAAACTGCATTCAAGAAACTTATTTTGTTGTAACATATTTGTATTGTAAACCATTATGTAATGGTCTTGTGTAAACAGGATATTTTAGATTATCATTATTTGATAATCTACGTAAAGCTTTTTAAACCTTTATTGATGAAATAAAGGTTATGGTTTGTTTTAAAATGAATGCAGTCTTTGAAAAACGTCTCATATAGAGGTCAAAACCTCGCAACGAAATCAATTAATATGGAACGTTTTTAATCAATAAGAACGGGACATTTCAAAACGTATGCATGATTGTTGCTTAGCCTTGACCTAAACAAGTAAGTTGTATCAATTAACCGGTTACGACACAAGGTCGGGAGAAATGTGTTCAATTAGTCCTATGGCTCGTTACGACTCGATTATATAGCATGTGAATCATGTTGTCAAGTTTCATGCAAGAAACAAGTATAAAAGAAGATTAGAAGGATTGCATAAGTGTTTGGTTAAGTTTGACTAAAAGTCAAACTTTGGTCAAAGTCAACGAAAAAGTCAACACGTTCGGGTCGGGTCCCGAACTATTTTTCTGAGGTTTTTAATCATATATGAGCATGTTAGAACAAGTTACATGTGAATCGGAGGTACATAGCATAGCAAACATTATTCAAAAATTGACAAAGTTGGACAAACCACTTTGGCGCGCCGCGCGGGTATATGGCGCGCCGCGCCATTACCTGTGCAGAGAAAATCTGGCAGTTTTTTTAAGTTTTATGCACGAACCTAACTTCAAACAATCACCATTTATGACCCGCAAACAACCAAAATATGTATCTTGTATCATCGGAAAGGTATTTTGACAAGGAAAACAACTAAACACATTTCAACAATCACATTTACTTTTACAATAACTAAAATCACATTCAAAGCTCCTCATTAAATGCATTCAAGTTCATAAAATGCATTTCTAGACTCGGGAATCCAATTTACACATACGATATGCCATTTTGAAGGTAATGAAACATACAATACAACTAAACACTTACTAACAACATTTCATAGCATTCAATGTGAAATGTCCCGTTCTTATTGATTAAAAACGTTCCATATTAATTGATTTCGTTGCGAGGTTTTGACCTCTATATGAGACGTTTTTCAAAGACTGCATTCATTTTTAAAACAAACCATAACCTTTATTTCATAAATAAAGGTTTAAAAAGCTTTACGTAGATTATCAAATAATGATAATCTAAAATATCCTGTTTACACACGACCATTACATAATGGTTTACAATACAAATATGTTACAACAAAATAAGTTTCTTGAATGCAGTTTTTACACAATATCATACAAGCATGGACTCCAAATCTCGTCCTTATTTAAGTATGCGACAGCGGAAGCTCTTAATAATCACCTGAGAATAAACATGCTTAAAACGTCAACAAAAAATGTTGGTGAGTTATAGGTTTAACCTATATATATCAAATCATAATAATAGACCACAAGATTTCATATTTCAATACACATCCCATACATAGAGATAAAAATCATTCATATGGTGAACACCTGGTAACCGACATTAACAAGATGCATATATAAGAATATCCCCATCATTCCGGGACACCCTTCGGATATGATATAAATTTCGAAGTACTAAAGCATCCGGTACTTTGGATGGGGTTTGTTAGGCCCAATAGATCTATCTTTAGGATTCGCGTCAATTAGGGTGTCTGTTCCCTAATTCTTAGATTACCAGACTTAATAAAAAGGGGCATATTCGATTTCGATAATTCAACCATAGAATGTAGTTTCACGTACTTGTGTCTATTTTGTAAATCATTTATAAAACCTGCATGTATTCTCATCCCAAAAATATTAGATTTTAAAAGTGGGACTATAACTCACTTTCACAGATTTTTACTTCGTCGGGAAGTAAGACTTGGCCACTGGTTGATTCACGAACCTATAACAATATATACATATATATCAAAGTATGTTCAAAATATATTTACAACACTTTTAATATATTTTGATGTTTTAAGTTTATTAAGTCAGCTGTCCTCGTTAGTAACCTACAACTAGTTGTCCACAGTTAGATATACAGAAATAAATTGATAAATATTATCTTGAATCAATCCACGACCCAGTGTATACGTATCTCAGTATTGATCACAACTCAAACTATACATATTTTGGAATCAACCTCAACCCTGTATAGCTAACTCCAACATTCACATATAGAGTGTCTATGGTTGTTCCGAAATATATATAGATGTGTCGACATGATAGGTCGAAACATTGTATACGTGTCTACGGTATCTCAAGATTACATAATATACAATACAAGTTGATTAAGTTATGGTTGGAATAGATTTGTTACCAATTTTCACGTAGCTAAAATGAGAAAAATTATCCAATCTTGTTTTACCCATAACTTCTTCATTTTAAATCCGTTTTGAGTGAATAAAATTGCTATGGTTTCATATTGAACTCTATTTTATGAATCTAAACAGAAAAAGTATAGGTTTATAGTCGGAAAAATAAGTTACAAATCATTTTTGTAAAGGTAGTCATTTCAGTCGAAAGGACGACGTCTAGATGACCATTTTAGAAAACATACTTCCACTTTGAGTTTAACCATACTTTTTGGATATAGTTTCATGTTCATAATAAAAATCATTTTCTCAGAATAACAACTTTTAAATCAAAGTTTATCATAGTTTTTAATTAACTAACCCAAAACAGCCCGCGGTGTTACTACGACGGCGTAAATCCGGTTTTACGGTGTTTTTCGTGTTTCCAGGATTTAAATCATTAAGTTAGCATATCATATAGATATAGAACATGTGTTTAGTTGATTTTAAAAGTCAAGTTAGAAGGATTAACTTTTGTTTGCGAACAAGTTTAGAATTAACTAAACTATGTTCTAGTGATTACGAGTTTAAACCTTCGAATAAGATAGTTTTATATATATGAATCGAATGATGTTATGAACATCATTACTACCTCAAGTTTAGTAGGTAAACCTACTGGAAGTGACAAGAAATGATCTAGCTTCAAAGGATCTTGGATGGCTTGAAAGTTCTTGAAGTAGGATCATGACACAAAAACAAGTTCAAGTAAGATTTTTACTCGAATTAAGATAGTTTATAGTTATAGAAATTGAATCAAAGTTTGAATATGAATATTACCTTGAATAAGAAAGATAACCTACTGTATATAACAAAGGTTTCTTGATCTTAGATGATTACTTGGAATGGATTAGAAAGCTTGGAAGTAAATTAGTAAACTTCAAGGGATTTTTAAAGTGTTCTTGAAGTGTTCTTCCTATGATGATTATAGCTTGATTCTTGAAGTGATTTTTGATGAAGATGATGATTAACTACTGGAAAAATACGTTCATAATAGTGTGTGTGTGTGTTGAGAGAGAATTAGAAAGAGAATTGGAAGTGAAATGGAGTGAATGATGAGTGGTAATTGGTGAGTGGGGTTAAAAGGAGTTCTAGTTAGTTGACTAGCTCATGGTAGAAGTTAAAATTGATTAGTCATACATGACATAATCAAGAGTGGAATCCCATGCTAGTTCCTATTGGTATATACCCATAGTAAGTACGTTTTGAAGCTGTGTATAATACGGGTAAGAATACGACTAGAATTCTTGATGAAAGAAAAGAATGGGAAAGTAACTGTAACCATTTTCGTTAAGTATGAGTGTTTTGATATATGTCTTGAAGTCTTCCAAAAGTATTTTAATACATCTAAATACACTACATGCATATACATTTTAACTGAGTCGTTTAGTCATCGTTAGTCGTTACATGTAAGTGTTGTTTTGAAACCTTTAAGTTAACGATCTCAATTAATGTTGTTAACCCATTGTTTATTATATCTAATGAGATGTTAAATTATTATATTATCATGATATTATGATATATTAATATATCTTAATATGATATATATACATTTAAATGTCGTTACAACGATAATCGTTACATATATGTCTCGTTTCGAAATCCTTAAGTTAGTAGTCTTGTTTATATGTATATAACTCATTGTTAATATACTTATGGAGATACTTACTTATCATAATCTCATGTTAACCATATGTATATCCATATATATATCGTCATGTCGTTTTTACAAGTTTTAACGTTCGTGAATCGCCGGTCAACTTGGGTGGTCAATTGTCTATATGAAACATATTTCAATTAATCAAGTCTTAACAAGTTTGATTGCTTAACATGTTGGAAAAATTTAATCATGTAAATGTCAATCTCAATTAATATATATAAACATGGAAAAGTTCGGGTCACTACAGTACCTACCCGTTAAATAAATTTCGTCCCGAAATTTTAAGCTGTTGAAGGTGTTGACGAATCTTCTGGAAATAGATGCGGGTATTTCTTCTTCATCTGATCTTCACGCTCCCAGGTGAACTCGGGTCCTCTACGAGCATTCCATCGAACCTTAACAATTGGTATCTTGTTTTGCTTAAGTCTTTTAACCTCACGATCCATTATTTCGATGGGTTCTTCGATGAATTGAAGTTTTTCGTTGATTTGGATTTCATCTAACGGAATAGTGAGATCTTCTTTAGCAAAACATTTCTTTAAATTCGAGACGTGGAAAGTGTTATGTACAGCCGCGAGTTGTTGAGGTAACTCTAGTCGGTAAGCTACTGGTCCGATACGATCAATAATCTTGAATGGTCCAATATACCTTGGATTTAATTTCCCTCGTTTACCAAATCGAACAACGCCTTTCCAAGGTGCAACTTTAAGCATGACCATCTCTCTAATTTCAAATTCTATATCTTTTCTTTTAATGTCAGCGTAGCTCTTTTGTCGACTTTGGGCAGTTTTCAACCGTTGTTGAATTTGGATGATCTTCTCGGTAGTTTCTTGTATAATCTCCGGACCCGTAATCTGTCTATCCCCCACTTCACTCCAACAAATCGGAGACCTGCACTTTCTACCATAAAGTGCTTCAAACGGCGCCATCTCAATGCTTGAATGGTAGCTGTTGTTGTAGGAAAATTCTGCTAACGGTAGATGTCGATCCCAACTGTTTCCGAAATCAATAACACATGCTCGTAGCATGTCTTCAAGCGTTTGTATCGTCCTTTCGCTCTGCCCATCAGTTTGTGGATGATAGGCAGTACTCATGTCTAGACGAGTTCCTAATGCTTGCTGTAATGTCTGCCAGAATCTTGAAATAAATCTGCCATCCCTATCAGAGATAATAGAGATTGGTATTCCATGTCTGGAGATGACTTCCTTCAAATACAGTCGTGCTAACTTCTCCATCTTGTCATCTTCTCTTATTGGCAAGAAGTGTGCTGATTTGGTGAGACGGTCAACTATTACCCAAATAGTATCAAAACCACTTGCAGTCCTTGGTAATTTAGTGATGAAATCCATGGTAATGTTTTCCCATTTCCATTCCGGGATTTCGGGTTGTTGAAGTAGACCTGATGGTTTCTGATGCTCAGCTTTGACCTTAGAACACGTCAAACATTCTCCTACGTATTTAGCAACATCGGCTTTCATACCCGGCCACCAAAAATGTTTCTTGAGATCCTTGTACATCTTCCCCGTTCCAGGATGTATTGAGTATCTGGTTTTATGAGCTTCTCTAAGTACCATTTCTCTCATATCTCCAAATTTTGGTACCCAAATCCTTTCAGCCCTATACCGGGTTCCGTCTTCCCGAATATTAAGATGCTTCTCCGATCCTTTGGGTATTTCATCCTTTAAATTTCCCTCTTTTAAAACTCCTTGTTGCGCCTCCTTTATTTGAGTAGTAAGGTTATTATGAATCATTATATTCATAGATTTTACTCGAATGGGTTCTCTATCCTTCCTACTCAAGGCATCGGCTACCACATTTGCCTTCCCCGGGTGGTAACGAATCTCAAAGTCGTAATCATTCAACAATTCAATCCACCTACGCTGCCTCATATTCAGTTGTTTCTGATTAAATATGTGTTGAAGACTTTTGTGGTCGGTATATATAATACTTTTGACCCCATATAAGTAGTGCCTCCAAGTCTTTAATGCAAAAACAACCGCGCCTAATTCCAAATCATGCGTCGTATAATTTTGTTCGTGAATCTTTAATTGTCTAGACGCATAAGCAATCACCTTCGTTCGTTGCATTAATACACAACCGAGACCTTGCTTTGATGCGTCACAATAAATCACAAAATCATCGTTCCCTTCAGGTAATGACAATATAGGTGCCGTAGTTAGCTTTTTCTTCAATAACTGAAACGCTTTCTCTTGTTCATCATTCCATTCAAATTTCTTCCCTTTATGCGTTAATGCAGTCAAGGGTTTTGCTATTCTGGAAAAGTCTTGGATGAACCTTCTGTAGTAACCAGCTAGTCCTAAAAACTAGCGTATGTGTTTCGGAGTTTTCGGAGTTTCCCACTTTTCAATAGTTTCTATCTTTGCCGGATCCACCTTAATACCTTCTTTGTTCACTATGTGACCGAGGAATTGAACTTCTTCCAACCAAAATGCACACTTTGAAAACTTAGCGTACAATTCTTCCTTCCTCAATACTTCTAACACCTTTCTCAAATGTTCACCGTGTTCTTGGTCATTCTTTGAGTAAATAAGTATATCATCAATGAAAACAATGACAAACTTGTCAAGGTATGGTCCACACACTCGGTTCATAAGGTCCATGAACACAGCTGGTGCATTAGTTAAACCAAACGGCATGACCATAAACTCGTAATGACCGTAACGTGTTCTGAAAGCAGTCTTTGGAATATCATCTTCTTTCATCCGCATTTGATGATACCCGGAACGTAAGTCAATCTTTGAATAAACAGACGAGCCTTGTAGTTGATCAAATAAGTCGTCGATTCTCGGTAGTGGGTAGCGGTTCTTGATGGTAAGTTTGTTCAACTCTCGGTACACACAACCTGAATGTTCCATCTTTCTTCTTGACAAACAAAACAGGAGCTCCCCACGGTGATGTGCTTGGTCGAATGAAACCACGCTCTAAAAGTTCTTGTAATTGGCTTTGTAGTTCTTTCATCTCGCTGGGTGCGAGTCTGTAAGGAGCACGAGCTATTGGTGCAGCTCCTGGTACAAGATCTATTTGAAATTCAACGGATCGATGTGGGGGTAATCCCGGTAATTCTTTCGGAAATACATCAGGAAATTCTTTTGCGACGGGAACATCATTGATGCTCTTTTCTTCAGTTTGTACTTTCTCGACGTGTGCTAGAACAGCATAGCAACCTTTTCTTATTAGTTTTTGTGCCTTCAAATTACTAATAAGATGTAGCTTCGTGTTGCCCTTTTCTCCGTACACCATTAAGGGTTTTCCTTTTTCTCGTATAATGCGAATTGCATTTTTGTAACAAACGATCTCCGCTTTCACTTCTTTCAACCAGTCCATACCGATTATCACATCAAAACTCCCTAACTCTACTGGTATCAAATCAATCTTAAATGTTTCGCTAACCAGTTTAATTTCTCGATTCCGACATATATTATCTGCTGAAATTAATTTACCATTTGCTAATTCGAGTAAAAATTTACTATCCAAAGGCGTCAATGGACAACTTAATTTAGCACAAAAATCTCTACTCATATAGCTTCTATCCGCACCCGAATCAAATAAAACGTAAGCAGATTTATTGTCAATAAGAAACGTACCCGTAACAAGCTCCGGGTCTTCCTGTGCCTCTGCCGCATTAATATTGAAAACTCTTCCACGGCCTTGTCCATTCGTGTTCTCATGGTTCGGGCAATTTCTAATAATGTGGCCCGGTTTTCCACATTTATAACAAACTACATTGGCATAACTTGCTCCGACACTACTTGCTCCGCCATTACTCGTTCCGACACCATTTGTTCCTTTCGTTCTATTAACCCCTGGTCCGTAGACCTCACACTTCGCCGCGCTATGACCATTTCTTTTACACTTGTTGCAAAATTTGGTGCAGAACCCCGAGTGATTCTTTTCACACCTTTGGCATAGCTGCTTCTGATTGTTGTTGTTGTTGCGGTTATTATTGTTGTTGGGATGATTGTTGTAGTTGCTGTTGTTGTTGTTGTTGTTGTTGTTGTTGTTGGGCCGTTTGTTGTAGTTGCGATTGATGTTGCGATTGTTGGGATAATTGTTGCGATTATTGTTGTAATTGCTGTTGTTGTTGTATTGGTGATTCTTATCACCGTTTTCCTCCCACTTTCTTTTGACTTGCTTCACATTGGCCTCTTCAGCAGTCTGTTCTTTAATTCTTTCTTCAATCTGGTTCACTAGTTTGTGAGCCATTCTACATGCCTGTTGTATGGAGGCGGGCTCGTGTGAACTTATATCTTCTTGGATTCTTTCCGGTAATCCTTTCACAAACGCGTCGATCTTCTCTTCCTCATCTTCGAATGCTCCCGGACACAATAGGCACAATTCTGTGAATCGTCTTTCGTACGTGGTAATATCAAATCCTTGGGTTCGTAACCCTCTAAGTTCTGTCTTGAGCTTATTGACCTCGGTTCTGGGACGGTACTTCTCGTTCATCAAGTGCTTGAATACTGACCACGGTAGTGCGTACGCATCATCTTGTCCCACTTGCTCTAGATAGGTATTCCACCATGTTAACGCAGAACCTGTGAAGGTATGCGTAGCGTACTTCACTTTGTCCTCTTCAGTACACTTACTTATGGCAAACACCGATTCGACCTTCTCGGTCCACCGTTTCAATCCGATCGGTCCTTCGGTTCCATCAAATTCCAAAGGTTTGCAGGCAGTGAATTCTTTGTAGGTGCATCCTACACGATTTCCTGTACTGCTAGATCCAAGGTTATTGTTGGTATGTAGCGCAGCCTGTACTGCGGCTATGTTTGAAGCTAGAAAAGTACGGAATTCCTCTTCATTCATATTCACAGTGTGTCGAGTAGTCGGTGCCATTTCCTTCAAAATAGTTAAATGGAACAAGTTAATCATACAGAATATTAAGAGTAGTTAATAGTATTTCGTAGCATAATATGAACTCATTTATAAAAGCTTTTTCTTCATATTAGCGTTTTATAAGTTTAAATTCGGGTAGTACCTACCCGTTAAGTTCATACTTAGTAGCTAATATACAATTCAACTACTACAATTCTATATGAAAAACTGATTATAATAATATTTCGCGTTCAAACTTTTATACAATATTTTACAAACTTACAATACCGCTTATTTTACATAAAGCATGAAATATAGCACACAATAACTTTGATACAAGATAGTTGTGAAGATAATTCTAGCTAGTACACAAGTCGTTCAGCAAAGGCAATAAAGACACGTAATTCATACGTCCAGAAACAAGTCATGCATTCTGGTTTTACTAGGACTACTTCCCATCCTTGGTCTTGTGCAACATAACCGTTATGGCCGTTGATAAGACAGCGTGTTGTAACGTCGTCAAAGGGACGAGGGTTACGTAATGTCCAACAGTCCCGTAATAATCTAAAAACCTCATTTCTTACCCCAATTACCGACTCCGTCACTTGTGGAAACGTTTTTTTAATAGTTGTAGCCCGATGTTCTTGTTCTCACTTTGGTGAGAAGCGAACATTACTAATCCGTAAGCATAACATGCTTCTTTATGTTGCATGTTAGCCGCTTTTTCTAAATCACGAAGTCCAATATTCGGATATATTGAGTCAAAATAATTTCTTAACCCGTTGCGTAAAATAGCATTTGGGTTCCCCGCAATATATGCGTCAAAGTAAACACATCGTAACTTATGGGTTTCCCAATGTGATATCCCCCATCTTTCAAATGAAAGTCTCTTATAAACCAAGACATTCTTGGAACGTTCTTCGAATGTCTTACAAACTGATCTCGCCTTAAATAGTTGTGCCGAGGAATTCTGGCCGACTCTAGACAAGATTTCATCAATCATGTCTCCGGGTAGGTCTCTTAAAATATTGGGTTGTCTATCCATTTTGTGTTTTTAAACTGTAAAATAGACAAGAGTTAGATTCATAAAAAAATACTTATTAATACAAGCAATTTTTACATATATCATAAAGCATACGAACACTATATTACATATATTACACCACACGAATACAACTATCTTATTCCGACTCGCTCGTTTCTTCTTCTTCGGTTTTGGTTCGTTTTGCCAAGTTTCTAGGGATATATGATGTTCCCCTAATACGAGCCGTCGTTGTCCACATTGGTTTAGAAAAACCTGGTGGTTTAGAGGTTCCCGGGTCATTGTTACAACTTAAGGACTTCGGGCGTTGACGATACATATAAAGTTCATCGGGGTTGAAATTAGATTTCTCTATTTTTATGCCCTTTCCCTTATTATTTTCTTTTGCCTTTTTAAATTCAGTTGGGGTAATTTCTATAACATCATCGGAATTCTCGTCGGAATCCGATTCATCGGAGAATTGGTAATCCTCCCAATATTTTGCTTCCTTGCCGGAAACACCATTGACCATAATTAACCTTGGTCGGTTGGTTGAGGATTTTATTTTACTTAACCGTTTTATTATTTCCCCCACCGGTTCTATTTCTTCATCCGGTTCCGATTCTTCTTCCGGTTCCGATTCTTCTTCCGGTTCCGACTCTTCTTCCGGTTCCTCTTCGGGAACTTGTGAATCAGTCCACGAATCATTCCAATTTACATTTGACTCTTCATTATTATTAGGTGAGTCAATGGGACTTGTTCTAGAGGTAGACATCTATCACATAATATCAAACGCGTTAAGAGATTAATATATCACATAATATTCACATGTTAAAAATATATAGTTTCCAACAAAATTTGTTAAGCAATCATTTTTCAAGTAAATACGGTCGAAGTCCAGACTCACTAATGCATCCTAACAAACTCGATAAGACACACTAATGAAAAATTCTGGTTCTCTAAGACCAACGCTCTGATACCAACTGAAATGTCCCGTTCTTATTGATTAAAAACGTTCCATATTAATTGATTTCGTTGCGAGGTTTTGACCTCTATATGAGACGTTTTTCAAAGACTGCATTCATTTTAAAACAAACCATAACCTTTATTTCATCAATAAAGGTTTAAAAAGCTTTACGTAGATTATCAAATAATGATAATCTAAAATATTCTGTTTACACACGACCATTACATAATGGTTTACAATACAAATATGTTACAACAAAATAAGTTTCTTGAATGCAGTTTTTACACAATATCATACAAGCATGGACTCCAAATCTCGTCCTTATTTAAGTATGCGACAGCGGAAGATCTTAATAATCACCTGAGAATAAACATGCTTAAAACGTCAACAAAAATGTTGGTGAGTTATAGGTTTAACCTATATATATCAAATCATAATAATAGACCACAAGATTTCATATTTCAATACACATCCCATACATAGAGATAAAAATCATTCATATGGTGAACACCTGGTAACCTACATTAACAAGATGCATATATATAAGAATATCCCCATCATTCCGGGACACCCTTCGGATATGATATATATTTCGAAGTACTAAAGCATCCAGTACTTTGGATGGGGTTTGTTAGGCCCAATAGATCTATCTTTAGGATTCGCGTCAATTAGGGTGTCTGTTCCCTAATTCTTAGATTACCAGACTTAATAAAAAGGGGCATATTCGATTTCGATAATTCAACCATAGAATGTAGTTTCACGTACTTGTGTCTATTTTGTAAATCATTTATAAAACCTGCATGTATTCTCATCCCAAAAATATTAGATTTTAAAAGTGGGACTATAACTCACTTTCACAGATTTTTTTACTTCGTCGGGAAGTAAGACTTGGCCACTGGTTGATTCACGAACCTATAACAATATATACATATATATCAAAGTATGTTTAAAATATATTTACAACACTTTTAATATATTTTGATGTTTTAAGTTTATTAAGTCAGCTGTCCTCGTTAGTAACCTACAACTAGTTGTCCACAGTTAGATGTACAGAAATAAATCGATAAATATTATCTTGAATCAATCCACGACCCAGTGTATACGTATCTCAGTATTGATCACAACTCAAACTATATATATTTTGGAATCAACCTCAACCCTGTATAGCTAACTCCAACATTCACATATAGAGTGTCTATGGTTGTTCCGAAATATATATAGATGTGTCGACATGATAGGTCGAAATATTGTATACGTGTCTATGGTATCTCAAGATTACATAATATACAATACAAGTTGATTAAGTTATGGTTGGAATAGATTTGTTACCAATTTTCACGTAGCTAAAATGAGAAAAATTATCCAATCTTGTTTTACCCATAACTTCTTCATTTTAAATCCGTTTTGAGTGAATCAAATTGCTATGGTTTCATATTGAACTCTATTTTATGAATCTAAACAGAAAAGTATAGGTTTATAGTCGGAAAAATAAGTTACAAGTCGTTTTTGTAAAGGTAGTCATTTCAGTCGAAAGAACGACGTCTAGATGACCATTTTAGAAAACATACTTCCACTTTGAGTTTAACCATAATTTTTGGATATAGTTTCATGTTCATAATAAAAATCATTTTCTCAGAATAACAACTTTTAAATCAAAGTTTATCATAGTTTTTAATTAACTAACCCAAAACAGCCCGCGGTGTTACTACGACGGCGTAAATCCGGTTTTACGGTGTTTTTCGTGTTTCCAGGTTTTAAATCATTAAGTTAGCATATCATATAGATATAGAACATGTGTTTAGTTGATTTTAAAAGTCAAGTTAGAAGGATTAACTTTTGTTTGCGAACAAGTTTAGAATTAACTAAACTATGTTCTAGTGATTACAAGTTTAAACCTTCGAATAAGATAGCTTTATATGTATGAATCGAATGATGTTATGAACATCATTACTACCTTAAGTTCCTTGGATAAACCTACTGGAAAATAGAAAAATGGATCTAGCTTCAATGGATCCTTGGATGGCTCGAAGTTCTTGAAGCAGAATCATGACACGAAAACAAGTTCAAGTAAGATCATCACTTGAAATAAGATTGTTATAGTTATAGAAATTGAACCAAAGTTTGAATATGATTATTACCTTGTATTAGAATGATAACCTACTGTAAGAAACAAAGATTTCTTGAGGTTGGATGAACACCTTACAAGATTGGAAGTGAGCTAGCAAACTTGAAAGTATTCTTGATTTTATGAAACTAGAACTTTTGGAATTTATGAAGAACACTTAGAACTTGAAGATAGAACTTGAGAGAGATCAATTAGATGAAGAAAATTGAAGAATGAAAGTGTTTGTAGGTGTTTTTGGTCGTTGGTGTATGGATTAGATATAAAGGATATGTAATTTTGTTTTCATGTAAATAAGTCATGAATGATTACTCATATTTTTGTAATTTTATGAGATATTTCATGCTAGTTGCCAAATGATGGTTCCCACATGTGTTAGGTGACTCACATGGGCTGCTAAGAGCTGATCATTGGAGTGTATATACCAATAGTACATACATCTAAAAGCTGTGTATTGTACGAGTACGAATACGGGTGCATACGAGTAGAATTGTTGATGAAACTGAACGAGGATGTAATTGTAAGCATTTTTGTTAAGTAGAAGTATTTTGATAAGTGTATTGAAGTCTTTCAAAAGTGTATAAATACATATTAAAACACTACATGTATATACATTTTAACTGAGTCGTTAAGTCATCGTTAGTCGTTACATGTAAGTGTTGTTTTGAAACCTTTAGGTTAACGATCTTGTTAAATGTTGTTAACCCAATGTTTATAATATCAAATGAGATTTTAAATTATTATATTATCATGATATTATCATGTATGAATATCTCTTAATATGATATATATACATTAAATGTCTTTACAACGATAATCGTTACATATATGTCTCGTTTAAAAATCATTAAGTTAGTAGTCTTGTTTTTACATATGTAGTTCATTGTTAATATACTTAATGATATGTTTACTTATCATAGTATCATGTTAACTATATATATATCCATATATATGTCATCATATAGTTTTTACAAGTTTTAACGTTCGTGAATCACCGGTCAACTTGGGTGGTCAATTGTCTATATGAAACATATTTCAATTAATCAAGTCTTAACAAGTTTGATTGCTTAACATGTTGGAAACATTTAATCATGTAAATATCAATCTCAATTAATATATATAAACATGGAAAAGTTCGGGTCACTACAGTATGGTCCACACACTCGGTTCATAAGGTCCATGAACACAGCTGGTGCATTAGTTAAACCAAATGGCATGACCATAAACTCGTAATGACCGTAATGTGTTCTGAAAGCAGTCTTTGGAATATCATCTTCTTTCACCCGCATTTGATGATACCCGGAACGTAAGTCAATCTTTGAATAAACAGACGAGCCTTGTAGTTGATCAAATAAGTCGTCGATTCTCGGTAGTGGGTAGCGGTTCTTGATGGTAAGTTTGTTCAACTCTCGGTAGTCGATACACAACCTGAATGTACCATCTTTCTTCTTGAAAAACAAAACAGGAGCTCCCCACGGTGATGTGCTTGGTCGAATGAAACCATGCTCTAAAAGTTCTTGTAATTGGCTTTGCAGTTCTTTCATCTCGCTGGGTTCGAGTCTGTAAGGAGCACGAGCTATTGGTTCAGCTCCTGGTACAAGATCTATTTGAAATTCAACGGATCGATGTGGGGGTAATCCCGGTAATTCTTTCGGAAATACATCGGAAAATTCTTTTGCGACAGGAACATCATTGATGCTCTTTTCTTCAGTTTGTACTTTCTCGACGTGTGCTAGAACAGCATAGCAACCTTTTCTTATTAGTTTTTGTGCCTTCAAATTACTAATAAGATGTAGTTTCGTGTTGCCCTTTTCTCCGTACACCATTAAGGGTTTTCCTTTTTCTCGTATAATGCGAATTGCATTTTTGTAACAAACGATCTCTGCTTTCACTTCTTTCAACCAGTCCATACCGATTATCACATCAAAACTCCCTAACTCTACAGGTATCAAATCAATCTTAAATGTTTTGCTAACCAGTTTAATTTCTCGATTCCGACATATATTATCTGCTGAAAATTTACCATTTGCTAATTCGAGTAAAAATTTACTATCCAAAGGCGTCAATGGACAACTTAATTTAGCACAAAAATCTCTACTCATATAGCTTCTATCCGCACCCGAATCAAATAAAACATAAGCAGATTTATTGTCAATAAGAAACGTATCCGTAACAAGCTCCGGGTCTTCCTGTGCCTCTGTCGCATTAATATTGAAAACTCTTCCGCGGCCTTGTCCATTCGTGTCATAACCCATCCTTAACCATAAGAACGTGTTAGATAACGTATGATTTCATTGCGAGGTATTGACCTCTATATGCGACATTTTTAAAAGAGAAACTGCATATATTATACATTACAAACCATAACCATTATTTTTGTTACAAGCTTTAGACAATAAAAAGATGATTATCGTTTAGCGATAATCTTCGACTTACAAACTTTACATATAATGATAACAACACGATTTCGAGCATATTTTACAACACAAATCCTTGGGTATGCAGTTTTATTTTTGACACAAATATGCGTACGCAAGATCCTGCTCAAATTCAACATAATGCAGCGGAAGCTTTAGTAATCACCTGAGAATAGACATGTTTTAAAAGGTCAACATAAAGTTGGTGAGATATAGGTTTAATGCCGGCAGCAATATATATATATAGACCACAAGATTTCGTATATAAACAGTTTAATAAAAATATTCTAAGTGGTTGAGCACTTGGTAACCATACTTAACATTTAATCACGTCGCATATTCCCTTTATTATGAAATCTTACTACACCGTACCAAGTGTAGTCACGAAACGAAGTACTGTGCAACCGTTGAATACTGGTCGTCCAGTCCGGTTGGGGTTGTCAGGCCCGATAGATCTATCAACAGGATTCGCGTTTACAATACCGCTGTAAATAACAGTTACCAAGCTACAGGGAAGTATGCCAGTGGTACAACTCAACGTAGAATATATTTTTCAGTTACTTGTGTCCATAATGTAAAACATAAAATACATGTATTCTCATCCCGAAATATTTAGAGTTTAAAAGTGGGACTATATACTCACTTTCGTCTTGAAGATATATATATAATTTGACTTGGTCTCCGGTTGATATCACGAACCTATCCATATATAATATATCAATACCTTTTCTTTTTAAACAAACGTCACATATATATACTTGTTATACTTTTAATACTTTGAATAACTCCTTAGTCCGTAGTTAGCAGTTCGTTGTTAGTAATTCAATTTTAATGGTTCATTTTTAGATGTTTAATATACCCGCAATGAAATAAATAAAACCCCCAACGAAATAAATAAAACCCCATCGTATATGTATTGGTCGAGATTAATCTTGACCCACGGTACCGGTGTTGTCAAATGACGTGTTGCGTACATAAAGTACCGGTGTTGTCAAATGACGTGTTGCGTACAATCATGGGATCTTATGATTAATCTTCTCGTGTTGTTTACGGGTGATCCTGAACCATATAAAATTGAATTATAAGTACATATATATAAAATATCATGTTAACTTAAAAAGATGTGATTTATTTAATTTTTCCCAATTATTTTCGTGGCTAAACTAGTCTTGGATATCCGATTTTGTTTCGGTCATAGTTTCTTCGTTACAACTCCGTTTTCGTTGATTCAACTTGCCATCTCCTTGGATCGAGTCCCTCTTTAAGACTATGAACTGTAAATACCTTAGTTTGTATTCAAAATCACACGGCATAGGTCAAACTTTAGTGAAACTTATGAAGTTAATCATTTTCCATCATGTAAACAACCTTAAATGATTATTTTTCTAAAAATACTTATACTTTGAGTTAAATCATGAAATTTTTATGTGTTATCATATTCATAGTAAAAATCATTTTTCCAGAAAATAAACCTCCAATTCAAAGTTTAAGATGGTTTTTAATTATCCAACCCAAAACAGCCCCCGGTGGCACTCCGACGTCGTAAAAACAGTTTTTAAGATAATCTTTGAAAAACCAAGTTATACCTTGTTAAATTAGCATATATTTAAGTTATATTACAGGTCTTGGAGTATTTTAAAAGTTAAGTTAGAAGAATCTATTTAGTTTGCAAACAAGTTTGAAAACATTCAAACTATGTTCTTGTTGTTAAAATTTTATACCACAAAATAAGATAGCTATATATATATGAATCGAATAAGGTTATGAACATAGATTCTACCTCAAGTTCCTTGGACAAGGTTGTTGTAAAAGAGGAGTAAGAACCTAGAACCAAAAGGGTGATGGAAGTAGATGAAAGATTGGAAGTAAGTTGGTGTTCTTGGAAGGATTTCTTGAAGTGTTTTTGTAAGGTTTTCTTATGAGGTTTAAGTGTTGTTTTTGAAGCTAAATGATGGGGAAAATGCTTGGAGATGATCAAGTATGAAGTTAAGAGTATTTTGAGAGAGAAATGGAAGTGTAAGTATGAGAAAATGGGGTGAAGAAATGGTGTGCATGCATAAAAACGTTTTTAGGTTATAAAGGAAAAAAAGATACCTAACTTTGTTTTCTTGCTAAATAATTCATGCTACTTGACAAATGGTTGGTTCCACATATTTCTTAATCATTTAAGGCTGCTAAGGAGCAGATTTTTATTGGTATATACCAATAGTAAATACATCTAGAAGCTGCGTATGATACGGGTACATATACCCTAGGTATACGTATAGAAATCTTTGAGAAAACAGAACGAGGATTCAAATATAGTTATCTTTTGTAAATATACTTATATTATTTTATGTATTTAAGTCTTTAAAAGTGATTAAATACATTACTTATACCATATATGTATAAACATTATAGGTCATAAGTATTTAAGTCAAATAACGTTACGTATGGTTATCGTTTTGAAAACTTAAGTTAGTAGTTTCAAAATATACTTATAACTTATTGTTATTAATACAAAATGAGATATTAAAACATTCTTAGGTCATGTTAAATATGTATATATACATATATATACACAAACGTATAATTATCATATATTGTATAGTTCGTGATATCATCGGTCAAACTAGACGGTCAAACGTTGTGTAAAACTCTTTTCGAAAAACATAAGTCTCGACAATTTAGATTGCTTATCATGTTGGTAAGGTTTAATTTATGTAAATATTAATCTTATAAGTATAGAACGATCGAAAAAGTGCGGGTCGTTACATTACCTCCCCGTTAAATAAATTTCGTCCCGAAATTTTAAAATTGTACCTATTTTGCGTCATCGAGAAACAAGTGTGGATACTTTTGTTTCATCTGATCCTCCCGTTCCCACGTAAACTCGGGACCTCTTCGAGCATTCCAACGAACCTTAACGATCGGTATGTTGCTCTGCTTGAGCTGTTTAACTTCACGGTCCATGATTTCGATTGGTTCTTCGACGAATTGTAGTTTCTCGTCGACATGGATTTCTTCAAGAGGAATGGTGAGGTCTTCCTTTGCAAGACACTTCTTAAGGTTCGAGACGTGAAAGGTATTATGTACTCCGGTGAGTTGTTGCGGTAACTCGAGTCGATAAGCTACCGGTCCAATGCGTTCGATGATCTTGAACTGGCCTACATATCTTGGGTTCAGTTTACCCCTTTTTCCAAAACGTATCACACCTTTCCAAGGTGACACCTTTAGCATAACCATGTCACCGATCTGAAACTCTAATGGTTTCCTTCGGACATCGGCGTAGCTCTTTTGGCGACTACGGGCTGTTTTCAATCTCTCCTTGATTTGTACTATCTTCTCAGTCGTTTCATGTATGATCTCGGGACCAGTTAATTGTCGATCTCCTACTTCATTCCAACAGATAGGAGATCTACACTTCCTTCCGTACAATGCTTCGAATGGTGCAGCTTTAATGCTCGCATGATAACTATTATTATACGAGAATTCTGCTAATGGTAGATACTTATCCCATCCGTTTCCAAAATCGATCACACATGCCCTGAGCATGTCTTCAAGAGTCTGAATTGTTCTTTCACTCTGCCCGTCCGTTTGCGGATGATATGCGGTACTCATATCCAAACGAGTTCCTAGTGCCTCCTGTAGTGATTGCCAGAACTTTGAGGTAAATCTACTAGCACGATCAGATATAATGGAAATAGGTATTCCATGCCTTGAAACTATTTCCTTTATATATAATCGTAATAATTTCTCCATTCTATCTGTTTCCTTTATAGGCAAGAAATGTGCAGATTTGGTAAGACGATCAACAATTACCCAAATGGTGTCGTATCCCCAGGCAGTCTTTGGTAACTTCGTGATGAAATCCATGGTAATACCGTCCCATTTCCATTCTGGAATTTCTGGTTGTTGAAGTAACCCTGACGGCTTCTGGTGTTCTGCTTTGACTTTGGAACAAGTTAAACATTCCCCAACATATGTTGCAACGTCTGTCTTCAAATTAGGCCACCAATAATGCATCTTAAGATCTTGGTACATCTTTCCAACTCCAGGATGTATCGAATATCTTGTCTTATGTGCCTCGTTCAATATCAACTTCCTTAATCCACCCAACTTCGGTACCCAAATACGATTTGCAAAATATCGAATTCCGTCTTCCCGTATAACGAGTTGCTTCTCATACTTCTTCATTATTTCATTTCTTATGTTTTCTTTATTGAGTGCTTCTTGTTGAACCTCTTTGATTTGTGAGTTGAGATTCATGCGAATTTTTATGTTCATTGCTCGAACTCGGATTGGTTCTCGTTCCTTTCTGCTTAGAGCATCGGCCACTACGTTCGCTTTCTCGGGATGATAGCGAATTTCACAATCATAGTCGTTTATTAACTCGACCCACCTACGTTGCCTCATGTTCAATTGTTTCTGATCAAAAATATGTTGAAGGCTTTTATGATCAGTAAACACAGTGAATTTAACCCCATACAAGTAGTGTCTCCACATCTTCAATGCAAACACAACTGCTCCCAATTCTAGATCATGCGTCGTATAATTCCGCTCGTGAATCTTCAATTGTCGGGATGCGTATGCAATAACTCTCTTCCGTTGCATAAGAACGCAACCAAAACCTTGTCGTGAAGCGTCAAAATATATTTCAAAATCATCGTTCCCTTCTGGTAACGATAAAATAGGCGCCGTAGTTAACTCCTTCTTTAGTATTTGAAATGCGTTCTCCTGCTCAGAGGTCCATTCATATTTCTTCCCTTTTTGCGTTAACGCTGTCAACGGCTTAGCTATTAGGGAAAAATCTTGAATAAACCTTCTATAATAACCGGCTAAACCCAAAAATTGGCATATCTGCATTGGTGTCTTAGGAGTCTCCCATTTTTCAATGGCTTCAATTTTTGCTGGATCAACCTGAATTCCTTTGCTACTAACAACGTGGCCAAGAAATTGCACTTCTTTCAACCAGAAAGCACATTTAGAAAATTTAGCATATAGCTGTTCTTTTCTTAACAACTCTAATATCAACCTTACATGCTGCTCATGCTCTTGCTCACTCTTGGAATAGATAAGAATATCATCAATGAAAACGATAACAAACTTATCTAAATATGGACTACAAACTCGATTCATGAGGTCCATGAATACAGCTGGCGCATTCGTCAATCCAAACGGCATAACCAAAAATTTGTAATGACCGTAGCGTGTCCGAAAAGCAGTTTTCGGTATATCTTCTTCTTTGACACGTAATTGACGATAGCCCGATCTTAGGTCAATTTTCGAGTACACACATGATCCTTGGAGTTGATCAAATAAGTCTTCAATTCTCGGTAGTGGATACCGATTCTTGATAGTTAACTTATTTAATTCACGATAATCTATACACATTCGGAAAGATCCGTCTTTCTTCTTGACGAATAAAATTGGAGCTCCCCACGGTGAAGTACTTGGTCGTATGAATCCACGATCCAGTAATTCTTTTAACTGACTCTGAAGTTCTTTTAACTCGGACGGTGCAAGTCTATATGGAGCACGGGCAACCGGTGCAGCTCCTGGTACAAGATCTATTTGAAATTCTACAGATCTAAATGGAGGTAATCCCGGCAACTCTTCCGGAAATACTTCAGGAAAATCTCTTGCCACAGGCACGTCATTGATGCACTTCTCTTTTTCTTTCTTTTTGACTTTATTAACATGTGCTAAGATAGCATAGCACCCTTTCTTCAAGCACTTTTGAGCTTTCAAATAACTAATGAGTTTTAGCTTTGAGTTACCCTTCTCTCCATAAATCATTACTGGCGTTTTATTCTTACGAGGAATGCGAATTGCCTTCTTGGCGCACACAACTTCGGCTCCTATTTTGGACATCCAGTCCATGCCGACTATTACATCAAAACTTCCTAATTCTACGGGTATCAAATCAATCTTAAATGTTTCTCCGGCTAAATTTATTTTACAATCACGGCAAATTTTATCGGCTTTAATTAGTTTACCATTAGCTAACTCAATCATGTACTTAGCATCTAGAGGTAATGATGAACAATTCAATTTAGCGTGAAAGTCTCTACACATGTAACTTCTATCAGCACCAGTATCAAATATAATAGATGCGGATAAGTTATTAATGGTAAACGTACCCGTAACAAGCTCCGGGTCTTCACACGCCTCTCTAGCATTAATAACAAATGCTCTCCCTCGTGCAGGTCCGATATTTTTCTCTGGATTCGGGCACTGGCTCTTATAGTGACCTTGTTTTCCACACCCATAACAAGTAATGGTAGCCAAAGCAGTTTTATTTGCATTGGTGGCAGGAGTCTTGGTACCATTTGTATTTATAACGAGAGCCCTACAATCTTCAGCAAGATGACCCTTTCAATTACATTTGTTGCATACCACATTACAGTAACCAGAGTGATGTTTGTGGCATCGGTTGCATAAAGGATTTTGTCCTTTATAACCAAAGCTTAAACCACTACCCGCACCTTGTGTGATTTCTTGTTTCTTAAAAGATTGTTGTTGGTTACCTCGATCATAATTTCCATTCCACTTTCTTTTGTTACCTGATACCTTCACATCAGTATTGGATACTTTCTTATCCATGATGACCTAATCCATTAGCTCGTTTGCCATGGTTATAGCTTCATGAATTGTCTTAGGTTTCGATGCTGTAACGTTTGCCTTGACCTTTTTGGGCAAACCATCTTTGTACATTTCAATCTTCCGTTCTTCGGTTGGAACCAATTCAGGACATAGCAAAACTAATTCCATGAATCGCTGATTGTAGTTGGTGATTTCAGTACCAACAACCTTCAGACTTCGTAATTCATCTTCCAACTTCCTAACCTCGTTCCTTGGACAATATTCGTTGATTAACATTGTTTTGAATTCTTCCCATGGAGTATCATAAGCTACATCTCCTCCTACAGCCTTCACATAATTTTTCCACCACGTGAGTGCACTATCTTGTAAAGTGCATGATGCATACTTGGTCATGTCCTTTTCAACACAACCACTGATTTTAAACACAGTCTCCATCTTTTCTATCCACCGGGTTAAACCGATTGGTCCTTCTGTTCCACTGAATGATGAGGGCTTGCAAGCTTGAAAAGTTTTGTAAGTGCACCCCACACGAGGATTTGGGTTAACTGCAGCACCTCTTGCAGCCTCGACCCATAACATTATGTCGTTCACTCGTTGATTGATGAGTTCCTGGATTTCTTGTTCCGTCATTCGGTTCAATCGCGCCATATTCTTCTATAAGAATGAAAAGAAAATAATTATTCACATGGAATATTATAGATGTAGTGTATATTTACAGTACATTATAGCTTATTAATAATATGAACCAGGTATTATTATAAAAGCCTTTTCTTCTTATTAGCGTTTTATAATTATATCTAGGGTAGTACCTACCCGTTAATGTCCATACTTAATAGCTTAGTACAGAATCAATTACTACCATCTAAATAATACTTAACCATGGAAAATTATTGCATTTCACACTTCACTATTTTACATATGCTTATCTTAAATCGAACATTAAGCAAACCACACTAATAATATTATACAAAACATTATATGATCCCATGGTTTAATACGGCAGCGCATCGTTTGGTCTATTTTCTAGGACGTTTAGGTTCAAAGAATCGCTTAACGCTTATCCTGGCTGTCTGCCTATATTTTGGCTGTGGGACTGAAGAACTGGATGCCGGGATAGAACGAATAGGAATAGCGGGAATAGGGGTGGTAGTGTCTAGTGGAGTTGGTGCCACATCATCCTTATTAAACTCAGGATTTGAATTTTCTAATTCATTAGCCTTTCGTTTCTTTCCTAGTTCGAACTCGTCTTTTGTAATTTCCTGTATTTCTTCCTCGGGTTCACTTTCCTCCTCGGGTTCACTTTCCTCCTCGGGTTCACTTTCCGGGTTCTCTATAGTCGGTTCATCCAGAATATGTGAGTCTTCCCCAAAGATATTATTTTCGTCATCGGATAGGTTAATGACTGGAACACCATCTGAAGATTCTGGTTCGGAGTCGCTGAACGTGATGACAAGTTTTGAGCCCGACATCTATCACACAACAACTAACCCATTAGTACTACATAATATTTACATATAAATTTTAACCAACAATGATAAGCAATGGTTTTTAAATCAGACCCGGTCAAAGTCCAGACTTACTAATGTATCCTAACGACTTATCAGTTAGACACACTAATGCAAACCTGGTTCGCTAAGACCACCGCTCTGATACCACATGTCATAACCCGTCCTTAACCATAAGAACGTGTTAGATAACGTATGATTTCATTGCGAGGTATTGACCTCTATATGCGACATTTTTAAAAGAGAAACTGCATATATTATACATTACAAACCATAACCATTATTTTTGTTACAAGCTTTAGACAATAAAAAGATGATTATCGTTTAGCGATAATCTTCGACTTACAAACTTTACATATAATGATAACAACACGATTTCGAGCATATTTTACAACACAAATCCTTGGGTATGCAGTTTTATTTTTGACACAAATATGCGTACGCAAGATCCTGCTCAAATTCAACATAATGCAGCGGAAGCTTTAGTAATCACCTGAGAATAGACATGTTTTAAAAGGTCAACATAAAGTTGGTGAGATATAGGTTTAATGCCGGCAGCAATATATATATATATAGACCACAAGATTTCGTATATAAACAGTTTAATAAAAATATTCTAAGTGGTTGAGCACTTGGTAACCATACTTAACATTTAATCACGTCGCATATTCCCTTTATTATGAAATCTTACTACACCGTACCAAGTGTAGTCACGAAACGAAGTACTGTGCAACCGTTGAATACTGGTCGTCCAGTCCGGTTGGGGTTGTCAGGCCCGATAGATCTATCAACAGGATTCGCGTTTACAATACCGCTGTAAATAACAGTTACCAAGCTACAGGGAAGTATGCCAGTGGTACAACTCAACGTAGAATATATTTTTCAGTTACTTGTGTCCATAACGTAAAACATAAAATACATGTATTCTCATCCCGAAATATTTAGAGTTTAAAAGTGGGACTATATACTCACTTTCGTCTTGAAGATATATATATAATTTGACTTGGTCTCCGGTTGATATCACGAACCTATCCATATATAATATATCAATACCTTTTCTTTTTAAACAAACGTCACATATATATACTTGTTATACTTTTAATACTTTGAATAATTCCTTAGTCCGTAGTTAGCAGTTCGTTGTTAGTAATTCAATTTTAATGGTTCATTTTTAGATGTTTAATATACCCGCAATGAAATAAATAAAACCCCCAACGAAATAAATAAAACCCCATCGTATATGTATTGGTCGAGATTAATCTTGACCCACGGTACCGGTGTTGTCAAATGACGTGTTGCGTACATAAAGTACCGGTGTTGTCAAATGACGTGTTGCGTACAATCATGGGATCTTATGATTAATCTTCTCGTGTTGTTTACGGGTGATCCTGAACCATATAAAATTGAATTATAAGTACATATATATAAAATATCATGTTAACTTAAAAAGATGTGATTTATTTAATTTTTCCCAATTATTTTCGTGGCTAAACTAGTCTTGGATATCCGATTTTGTTTCGGTCATAGTTTCTTCGTTACAACTCCGTTTTCGTTGATTCAACTTGCCATCTCCTTGGATCGAGTCCCTCTTTAAGACTATGAACTGTAAATACCTTAGTTTGTATTCAAAATCACACGGCATAGGTCAAACTTTAGTGAAACTTATGAAGTTAATCATTTTCCATCATGTAAACAACCTTAAATGATTATTTTTCTAAAAATACTTATACTTTGAGTTAAATCATGAAATTTTTATGTGTTATCATATTCATAGTAAAAATCATTTTTCCAGAAAATAAACCTCCAATTCAAAGTTTAAGATGGTTTTTAATTATCCAACCCAAAACAGCCCCCGGTGGCACTCCGACGTCGTAAAAACAGTTTTTAATATAATCTTTGAAAAACCAAGTTATACCTTGTTAAATTAGCATATATTTAAGTTATATTACAGGTCTTGGAGTATTTTAAAAGTTAAGTTAGAAGAATCTATTTAGTTTGCAAACAAGTTTGAAAACATTCAAACTATGTTCTTGTTGTTAAAATTTTATACCACAAAATAAGATAGCTATATATATATGAATCGAATAAGGTTATGAACATAGATTCTACCTCAAGTTCCTTAGACAAGGTTGTTGTAAAAGAGGAGTAAGAACCTAGAACCAAAAGGGTGATGGAAGTGGATGAAAGATTGGAAGTAAGTTGGTGTTCTTGGAAGGATTTCTTGAAGTGTTTTTGTAAGGTTTTCTTATGAGGTTTAAGTGTTGTTTTTGAAGCTAAATGATGGGGAAAATGCTTGGAGATGATCAAGTATGAAGTTAAGAGTATTTTGAGAGAGAAATGGAAGTGTAAGTATGAGAAAATGGGGTGAAGAAATGGTGTGCATGCATAAAAACGTTTTTAGGTTATAAAGGAAAAAAAAGATACCTAACTTTGTTTTCTTGCTAAATAATTCATGCTACTTGACAAATGGTTGGTTCCACATGTTTCTTAATCATTTAAGGCTGCTAAGGAGCAGATTTTTATTGGTATATACCAATAGTAAATACATCTAGAAGCTGCGTATGATACGGGTACATATACCCTAGGTATACGTATAGAAATCTTTGAGAAAACGGAACGAGGATTCAAATATAGTTATCTTTTGTAAATATACTTATATTGTTTTATGTATTTAAGTCTTTAAAAGTGATTAAATACATTACTTATACGATATATGTATAAACATTATAGGTCATAAGTATTTAAGTCAAATAACGTTACGTATGGTTATCGTTTTGAAAACTTAAGTTAGTAGTTTCAAAATATACTTATAACTTATTGTTATTAATACAAAATGAGATATTAAAACATTCTTAGGTCATGTTAAATATGTATATATACATATATATACACAAACGTATAATTATCATATATTGTATAGTTCGTGATATCATCGGTCAAACTAGACGGTCAAACGTTGTGTAAAACTCTTTTCGAAAAACATAAGTCTCGACAATTTGGATTGCTTATCATGTTGGTAAGGTTTAATTTATGTAAATATTAATCTCATAAGTATAGAATGATCGAAAAAGTGCGGGTCGTTACAATTCGTGTTCTCCTGGTTCGGGCAATTTCTAATAATGTGGCCCGGTTTTCCACATTTATAACAAACTACATTGGCATAACTTGCTCCGACACTACTTGCTCCGCCATTACTCATTCCGACACCATTTGTTCCTTTCGTTCTATTAACCCCTGGTCCGTAGACCTCACACTTCGCCGCGCTATGACCGTTTCTTTTACACTTGTTGCAAAATTTGGTGCAGAACCCCGAGTGATACTTTTCACACCTTTGGCATAGCTGCTTCTGATTGTTGTTGTTGTTGCGGTTATTATTGTTGTTGGGATGATTGTTGTAGTTGCTGTTGTTGTTGTTGTTGTTGTTGTTGTTGGGCCGTTTGTTGTAGTTGCGATTGATGTTGCGATTGTTGGGATAATTGTTGCGATTATTGTTGTAATTGCTGTTGTTGTTGTTGTATTGGTGATTCTTATCACCGTTTTCCTCCCACTTTCTTTTGACTTGCTTCACATTGGCCTCTTCAGCAGTCTGTTCTTTAATTCTTTCTTCAATCTGGTTCACTAGTTTGTGAGCCATTCTACATGCCTGTTGTATGGAGGCGGGCTCGTGTGAACTTATATCTTCTTGGATTCTTTCCGGTAATCCTTTCACAAACGCGTCGATCTTCTCTTCCTCATCTTCGAATGCTCCCGGACACAATAGGCACAATTCTGTGAATCGTCTTTCGTACGTGGTAATATCAAATCCTTGGGTTCGTAACCCTCTAAGTTCTGTCTTGAGCTTATTGACCTCGGTTCTGGGACGGTACTGTAGTGACCCGAACTTTTCCATGTTTATATATATTAATTGAGATTGATATTTACATGATTAAATGTTTCCAACATGTTAAGCAATCAAACTTGTTAAGACTTGATTAATTGAAATAGGTTTCATATAGACAATTGACCACCCAAGTTGACCGGTGATTCACGAACGTTAAAACTTGTAAAAACTATATGATGACATATATATGCTTATATATATAGTTAACATGATATTATGATATGTAAACATATCATTAAGTATATTAACAATGAACTACATATATAAAAACAAGACTACTAACTTAATGATTTTGAAACGAGACATATATGTAACGATTATCGTTGTAACGACATTTAATGTATATATATCATATTAAGAGATATTCGTAATTCATAATATCATGATAATATAATAATTTAAAATCTCTTTTGATATTATAAACATTGGGTTAACAACATTTAACAAGATCGTTAACCTAAAGGTTTCAAAACAACATTTACATGTAACGACTAACGATGACTTAACGACTCAGTTAAAATGTATATACATGTAGTGTTTTAATATGTATTCATACACTTTTGAAAGACTTCAAGACACTTATCAAAATACTTCTACTTAACAAAAATGCTTACAATTACATCCTCGTTCAGTTTCATCAACAATTCTACTCGTATGCACCCGTATTCGTACTCGTACAATACACAGCTTTTAGATGTATGTACTATTGGTATATACACTCCAATGATCAGCTCTTAGCAGCCCATGTGAGTCACCTAACACATGTGGGAACCATCATTTGGCAACTAGCATGAAATATCTCATAAAATTACAAAAATATGAGTAATCATTCATGACTTATTTACATGAAAACAAAATTACATATCCTTTATATCTAATCCATACACCAACGACCAAAAACACCTACAAACACTTTCATTCTTCAATTTTCTTCATCTAATTGATCTCTCTCAAGTTCTATCTTCAAGTTCTAAGTGTTCTTCATAAATTCCAAAAGTTCTAGTTTCATAAAATCAAGAATACTTTCAAGATTGCTAGCTCACTTCCAATCTTGTAAGGTGATCATCCAACCTCAAGAAATCTTTGTTTCTTACAGTAGGTTATCATTCTAATACAAGGTAATAATCATATTCAAACTTTGGTTCAATTTCTATAACTATAACAATCTTATTTCAAGTGATGATCTTACTTGAACTTGTTTTCGTGTCATGATTTTGCTTCAAGAACTTTGAGCCATCCAAGGATCCATTGAAGCTAGATCCATTTTTCTCTTTTCCAGTAGGTTCATCCAAGGAACTTAAGGTAGTAATGATGTTCATAACATCATTCGATTCATACATATAAAGCTATCTTATTCGAAGGTTTAAACTTGTAATCACTAGAACATAGTTTAGTTAATTCTAAGCTTGTTCGCAAACAAAAGTTAATCCTTCTAACTTGACTTTTAAAATCAACTAAACACATGTTCTATATCTATATGATATGCTAACTTAATGATTTAAAACCTGGAAACACGAAAAACACCGTAAAACCGGATTTACGCCGTCGTAGTAACACCGCGGGCTGTTTTGGGTTAGTTAATTAAAAACTATGATAAACTTTGATTTAAAAGTTGTTATTTTGAGAAAATGATTTTTATTATGAACATGAAACTATATCCAAAAATTATGGTTAAACTCAAAGTGGAAGTATGTTTTCTAAAATGGTCATCTAGACGTCGTTCTTTCGACTGAAATGACTACCGTTACAAAAACGACTTGTAACTTATTTTTCCGACTATAATCCTATACTTTTTCTGTTTAGATTCATAAAATAGAGTTCAATATGAAACCATAGCAATTTGATTCACTCAAAACGGATTTAAAATGAAGAAGTTATGGGTAAAACAAGATTGGATAATTTTTCTCATTTTAGCTACGTGAAAATTGGTAACAAATCTATTCCAACCATAACTTAATCAACTTGTATTGTATATTATGTAATCTTGAGATACCATAGACACGTATACAATGTTTCGACCTATCATGTTGACACATCTATATATATTTCGGAACAACCATAGACACTCTATATGTGAATGTTGGAGTTAGCTATACAGGGTTGAGGTTGATTCCAAAATATATATAGTTTGAGTTGTGATCAATACTGAGATACGTATACACTGGGTCGTGGATTGATTCAAGATAATATTTATCGATTTATTTCTGTACATCTAACTGTGGACAACTAGTTGTAGGTTACTAACGAGGACAGCTGACTTAATAAACTTAAAACATCAAAATATATTAAAAGTGTTGTAAATATATTTTGAACATACTTTGATATATATGTATATATTGTTATAGGTTCGTGAATCAACCAGTGGCCAAGTCTTACTTCCCGACGAAGTAAAAATCTGTAAAAGTGAGTTATAGTCCCACTTTTAAAATCTAATATTTTTGGGATGAGAATACATGCAGGTTTTATAAATGATTTACAAAATAGACACAGGTACGTGAAACTACATTCTATGGTTGAATTATCGAAATCGAATATGCCCCTTTTTATTAAGTCTGGTAATCTAAGAATTAGGGAACAGACACCCTAATTGACGCGAATCCTAAAGATAGATCTATTGGGCCCAACAAGCCCCATCCAAAGTACCGGATGCTTTAGTACTTCGAAATTTATATCATATCCGAAGGGTGTCCCGGAATGATGGGGATATTCTTATATATGCATCTTGTTAATGTCGGTTACCAGGTGTTCACCATATGAATGATTTTTATCTCTATGTATGGGATGTGTATTGAAATATGAAATCTTGTGGTCTATTGTTACGATTTGATATATATAGGTTAAACCTATAACTCACCAACATTTTTGTTGACGTTTAAACCATGTTTATTCTCAGGTGAATACTAAGAGCTTCCGCTGTCGCATACTTAAATAAGGACGAGATTTGGAGTCCATGCTTGTATGATATTGTGTAAAAACTGCATTCAAGAAACTTATTTTGTTGTAACATATTTATATTGTAAACCATTATGTAATGGTCGTGTGTAAACAGGATATTTTAGATTATCATTATTTGATAATCTACGTAAAGCTTTTTAAACCTTTATTGATGAAATAAAGGTTATGGTTTGTTTTAAAATGAATGCAGTCTTTGAAAAACGTCTCATATAGAGGTCAAAACCTCGCAACGAAATCAATTAATATGGAACGTTTTTAATCAATAAGAACGGGACATTTCAGTTGGTATCAGAGCGTTGGTCTTAGAGAACCAGAAAATTTGCATTAGTGTGTCTTATCGAGTTTGTTAGGATGCATTAGTGATTCTGGACTTCGACCGTATTTTCTTTAAAAATGATTGCTTAACATTTTTATTGGAAACTATATATTTTTAACATATGAATATTATGTGATATATTAATCTCTTAACGTGTTTGATATTATGTGATAGATGTGTACCTCTAGAACAAGTCCCATTGACTCACCTAATAATAATGAAGAGTCAAATGTAAATTGGAATTATTCGTGGACTGATTCACAAGTTCCCGAAGAGGAACCGGAAGAAGAGTCGGAACCGGAAGAAGAATCGGAACCGGACGAAGAATCGGAACCAGAAGAAGAATCGGAACCGGTGGGGGAAATAATAAAACGGTTAAGTAAAAGAGAATCCTCAACCAACCGACCAAGGTTAATTATGGTCAATGGTGTTTCCGCCAAGGAAGCAAAATATTGGGAGGATTACCAATTCTCCGATGAATCGGATTCCGACGAGAATTCCAATGATGTTATAGAAATTACCCCAACTGAATTTAAAAAGGCAAAAGAAAATAATAAGGGAAAGGGCATAAAAATAGAGAAATCTAATTCCAACCCCGATGAACTTTATATGTATCGTCAACCCCCGAAGTTCTTAAGTTGTAACAATGACCCGGGAACCTCTAAACCACCAGGTTTTTCTAAACCAATGTGGACAACGACGGCTCGTATTAGGGTGTAACATCCCGCGTTTTTCCGTTAAATTTAATTTTAACACCGTCTTTTTTTTTTAAACATAATCTTTCGTATTTAAATTAATAGTTTCCGTGAGTAACGTTCATTATATTCCCGCTATTTAATTTTGACATCACCCGTTTACTCGAGCGTTTTAAAAATATTCGATCGGTTAAATCCCGCACCCGCTTCTAAACTCGAGGGACTAAAATTGACACGGGGCAAACTAGTTGACTAGGTCAACTAGTCCACCCCAATCACCACCATTCAATCACCTCCATCTCTCTCTCTTTCTCTCTAGCAAGAACACACACACAAACACCCAATTCGAACATTCATCATCTAAATCCGATTGGAGAAGCAAACATCAAAACAAATTACATTTTCGTGATCCTCTCTTCATCCTCTACATTTTGATACCAATTTCATCAAGTTTGGGTAACATTTCTAAAACACTAAATTTCTCTAAATTCGTTTTATATACTTGAAATTGTGTTAGTTAGTGTCTATGGCTCGTGTGTAACATGAATATATGTTTTGTTTGCTCGATTTGTGGTTTGGAGTAACTAGTTTGAGTTTTTGAAATGGGTTTGCTTAATCCTTGATTTTGGATGAGATAATGTTGTTAGATATTTAAAGTTCATGTATTAAATGTGTTACTAGCACCATTAGCTTCAAATTGATGTGTAGGTTGATTAAGAAAACTTCAAAAACATGATTATTGATTTTGAGATGTTTGACTAGGGTTTGATAGTTCTTGACATGAATTTTTGGATGCTTGAATGTCATGGAATGTTAATTGTTAGTGTTTAGTAGTAATGTATGCTTCATTACCTTCAAAACGGCATATCATATGTGTGAATTGGATTCCCGAAACTTAAAATGCGATTGATGAACTTGAAACTTTGAAAATGGACTTTTATTGATCACTTGATGAGATTTCGGCTATTGTAAATGATGTTTGTGATTGATGAATTGTGTTTAGTTGTATTCCTTGTAAAAATACCTTTCCGATGATATAAGATACATGTTCTAATTGTTTGCGGATCATAAAATGTGATTGTTTGTATTTTGGTTCGTGACTTGGACCATTTTTCTGCAAACTGCATAATTCCCAGGTATTGCGCGCCGCGCATTTACCCGCGCGCCGCGCAGAATCAGAGATCCCAGATGTTTGCCTTCTTGGTTGAGTTCTGACCAGAAATTGCACTTGGGTGCGCGCCGCGCAACCCAGTGCGCGCCGCGCAAAAGCCCCAGGCCACTCTCTTTTGTTTTTAAATGTCACAAAAATGTTTCCGCTTAACTAAAACTCTGTTTAACATGAAACTTGACTATTAGGCTCTTATATGACTTCTCGTCTTGGGAAAATTGTCGGATACCCGACCCGACCCCGTTGACTTTGACTTTGACCAAGTTTGACTTTTAGTCAAACTTAACCAAACGATTATACAATCGTTCTAACATACTTAACTACTTGTATCGTGCATGAAACTTGACAAATTGATTCACATGCTATATTAATCGAGTCGTAACGAGCCATAGGACTAATTGAACATCTTTGACCGTTTGTGTTTACCGTTATTGATACAACCTATATGTTTAGGTCAAGACTAGCTTTGTCTTTGCACGCGTCTACTTGTTGAAGTACTTTATTAACTCTTGCACTCAAGGTGAGATCATAGTCTCACTTTTACTCTTTTTGAACTTACATTTGGGATGAGAAAACATAAAGATTTCTTTACTAAGTGAACACAAGTACAGGAAAACGAACATTCTACATACGAGTTTAGAACAAAATCCTCAATTCGATTATCATTAGTTACACTTGCCGGGTGTAAGCGAGAACTTATGTTGTATGGATCCATATGGGTTTGACAAACCCTCATTCAAACGGTTCGCTACCGTTTGCGAATGAAATATATTTTCGAGAAACAGTGTATGTTCTAGCACTAAGTGATGGGGTTCTATGGAAGGAATGTTAAGCATTGATAATTGGGTGCTCGTGAATATTAACTTTTAGAATGTATTACTATTATTTCAACTTTGCAAACCTTGTGGTTCGACTTACTTACTTTTACTCACTTACTTACTTAAACCTATGATTTCACCAACGTTTTCGTTGACAGATTTCTATGTTTTTCTCAGGTCTTGCACGATATGTGATACATGCTTCCGCTCATTATTTGATACTTGCATTGGATGTCGAGTATACATGCATTTCATGGAGCGTCTTATGACTTTACTTTAAACCGTGTCGCCTAGATTTCATTTGTACTTATAACCTTGTAACTTAACTTTTGGTTGAACAATTCTTTTAAACTTTGGAAACAATCTTTATGTTGAAATGAAGGCGACATATTTTGGTCAAACGTTGTCATAAAGACTTATGACCAGGTAATGGGACCCATGTAGACGACGCCGTCACTTGACGATTTGTCGGGGTCGCTACAAGTGGTATCAGAGCCTTGGTTGTAGGGATTTAGAGTTCATTTGTGTCCACCCCGAGTCATAGGGTACATAGGTGAATCTAGACTACAACCGGCATATAGACTGAAGTAGGAATTACTTGACTATTTGTGCATTTATACTCGAACTCTTCTATCATATCTAACTCGTATTCGATCTTGATCTTACGTTGATAAATTTTGTTGACGCGCCACCTTGACTTTATAAAGTAATGTTAAATGCACATGTAAATCAGGGTAATATAATTTCCGGGATTATATTACGGTGATTCACATGGATGTTCCGACATTATGACATAAAGAATTTAAGGCGAGTCAAGGAAAATTTTCTCTCTATCCTTATTCCATACTCCGGTTAGTATTGTTGAAAATACTAACCAACGATATCCTTGTGTCATGAAGGAACAATGGCTCACCAAGGTCAACACAATACCCCTCTCGAAACTCTAGGACAAGCTCTTCAACGAATGATAACCACCGCCGTGGGTACGGCCGTGGCCGATCACTTTTCCAACTACAACAATCATGGAACCGGTAATTCAATCGAAGGTTGCTCCTACAAGAACTTCATGAAGTACAATCCTTCCACTTTCGATGGAACCGGAGGACCGGTTACTCTCACCCGATGGTTTGAACAAATGGAGACCGTTTTTAACACAAGCGGTTGTCGAGACCAAGATGAGGTCAAGTTTTCCACCCTCACTTTCACCGGCATTGCTCTCTCGTGGTGGAACACGTATGTACAATTGGTGGGAAGCGATGAAGCCCACACACTCTCTTGGACCGAATTAAGAGAAAGAATGATCACCGAATACTTCCCGCGCGACGAGACTCGAAGGCTCGAGCAGGGTCTAAGGAATTTAAAAACGGTCGGGAACGACCTCGAAGCTTATAATCAACGGTTTACCGAACTAGTCACAATGTGTCCAAATATCATGACTCCCGAATCCCTAAGAGTCGAACTTTACATGGATGGCCTCCCTAAGAGCATTCAACACAGGGTAATGACACCTCGACCCACTAACCTACAAGAGGCTTTAACAATGGCCCGCCATACTTTAGACACGGCGAATGAAATGGAAACGCCGGCACCAATGGTCGAGAACCAATCGAGCGGCAATAAAAGAACATGGGAAGCCTCTCAATCAAGCAACCACAACCACAACAACCTCTCCAAGAAGCCTTTCGCCTCCAACGACAAGAAAGGCTATACCGGAAAACGACCTTTTTGCAACAAATGCCACAAGCATCATTTTGGTGAATGTGGCAAGCTAATTTGCCATCGGTGCCAAGGTAGTGGTCATATTGCCAAGTATTGTGGAAGTACCGCCCCCGTCACTCAAAAGGGGCCCGACGCACCAAAGCCGAGTATTTGCTACAAATGTGGCCAATCGGGTCATTTTAGGAATGAATGCCCAAAGAATAAAGCAAAAACCAACGCGCGCCGTTGAACTTACAACATCGACACCTAGGATGCCCGAGACGATGATGGACTACTCACGGGTACGTTTCTTCACAACAAACCGTATATTTCATACTTATTCGATTCGATTACCGCTAGACATTTCATAACCAAGACTTTGACTTGTACTCATTACCTTCCATCTTTTCCCCTAGATACTATTTAGGCGATTTAAGCGACCAACGGAAAAATATTGTGTGCCTATAAATATTATCGGAGGATATACGTTAAGGAATTGTACTCGACACCAATAGAACTAAGGAACTCAAAACCTATTCATTAAGGAGAAATTGTTGCCCTACATTTATGTATAGATTATTGTGAACTAAGAAATTTTCGGTTGGAAACCGATACCCTCTCCCTCGCATCCATGACCTCATGATTATTTGCACGAATCCCGTATGTTCCAAATCGACCTCCGTTCCGGTTATCATCAATTGGGGGTTAAGGGAGACGATGTCTCCTAAGCCATTTTTTCCGAACTCGCAACGTTAGTTGTAAATCTCTCTTAGTACCGTTTGATTTATTTAGGACTCCGTCCGTATTCATGAACCTCCTAAACCACGTATGCAACTTATCTAGACAAATCTGTTATCGTATTTATGGATGACATCTTAACTTATTTAAGTAAAGAAGGAAAACGAACAACATCACCATCTTACGCTCGAACTTTTGAGAAAAGAGCAACTCTATACCAAATTCTCCGAGTGAGAATTTCTGTTGAACGAAGTCCAATTTTCTAGACCATGATGTTAATGGTCAAGGCATTACAATCAATCTCGAAATCAAGCCACATGTAATCAGGAAACTCTACCAACTCGGACTTGTATTCGTAAAAATCTTAGATCTCGTCTGTTATTACCGAAGATTCATTTCTGACTTTTCTCGTGTTACACGACTTTTAAACTCGTTAACTCGCTAAGGAAAACTTTAAACCTCTCCGTGTTCGCACCTTGAGCGTGATTCTTCACACCAACATTTCTAGTTAAAAATCGTATAGCAACAGATGGAACTCAAACATGGAAATATTTCTACATGAACGCCGAAAGGCATACTCTCTCGACTCAAAATTAACGTAACTAAAATTCGTTATTTTGCACGAAGAATTCGAATACTAAACTGTAGATCCGATCAACTTTCTCGTCATCACGTACCACACACATACCTCTGTTATTTCACCGTTACCGTCTGATATTACTGGAATTTAAGATAACACACAATCCAACGATACTTCACTCTTCTTTGACTTAACGCCCTTGCGTTGCTGATAATCGTCCAACCATTATTCAACCCCGAACTATACAATTACGTGTACTATCTCGTTTCTCTTTCAGACTTCATTTTTTTTTTTGACAACTAGAGGCACGTTATGGCAACCTCGAGATGCAAGCTCATCCTATTCTAAGTCCTCATTTCACTCCTATCTTTATCGCTCGCATTTCCGTTTAAAGAAACTCCTTGTAACATTTCTCCATGGATAGAGAAATTCATCATATTACATTAGTATTCGCCACGAGGGTGAATAGTCCTAACGAACATTTTTCGAACCCTAACTGACTTGTTCAAACGTATCTTAATAGATTCTATTCCAACACGGTGTATCTTTGTCAATTATTCCGTATCGAAATACTCGTTTCACTTCTAGTTTTACAAGAAACCTTGGAGACCCGCTTAGACATGAGTACCGCGTACCACCCACAAACAGACGAACCGAACAAACGAACGATTTACGTCTTCGAAAGACATGTTTCAAACTTGCATGGTCGCTTTTAGTAGATCCCTCTTACAACAGTAGTTACCACTCGTGTGTTCACACGCACTTTCCGAAACCCTATATGACCGCTAATGTCATACCCCTGTTCATTTAACCAAAGCATCAACCACCGAAATCTGAACTCCATCAAGAAACAACAATTGAAATCATTCAAATCCGAGGAGGGCTCGAGACGATCCGTAGTTGCCAAAAGAGTTATACCAAACTTAGATGAAAACCTCACAAATCCCAGTGTGTAACCGCGTAATATTGAGAAACCGCACCTTGGAAAGGTGCAATCCGTTTCGGGAAAACGTAGGAAGCTAAATCCGCGATATTTTGATCCTTTAAATTCTTGGGGTGTTTTGGACCCGTCGCTAGCCGTTTAGATTTTTCCGACTCATTTTGGGTCTCCGTTTATCCTACATTCGATGTATCAACTCAAAGACGTGTTTTGTGAAACGAGAACTTGTTATCTCCTTTGATGAACTCACTATCGACGATAACCCTCACTTCCTAGGAGGACCGGTTGAAACCATAAATCGTGAAGCCAAACCTTAAAACAACATATGATCCCGACCATCAAAAATTCGTTAAAATACCCTAGGACGTACTTCTCCCTCACTCGTAGAATTGGCAACGCAAGATCTCGAGGAAGATTCAACAACTACTACTTCCAACTAAATTTCGGGACGAAATTTCTTTTGAGGCGTGGATAATGTAACATCCCGCGTTTTTCCGTTAAATTTAATTTTAACACCGTCTTTTTTTTTTTTAAACATAATCTTTCGTATTTAAATTAATAGTTTCCGTGAGTAACGTTCATTATATTCCCGCTATTTAATTTTGACATCACCCGTTTACTCGAGCGTTTTAAAAATATTCGATCGGTTAAATCCCGCACCCGCTTCTAAACTCGAGGGACTAAAATTGACACGGGGCAAACTAGTTGACTAGGTCAACTAGTCCACCCCAATCACCACCATTCAATCACCTCCATCTCTCTCTCTTTCTCTCTAGCAAGAACACACACACAAACACCCAATTTAAACATTCATCATCTAAATCCGATTGGAGAAGCAAACATCAAAACAAATTACATTTTCGTGATCCTCTCTTCATCCTCTACATTTTGATACCAATTTCATCAAGTTTGGGTAACATTTCTAAAACACTAAATTTCTCTAAATTCGTTTTATATACTTGAAATTGTGTTAGTTAGTGTCTATGGCTCGTGTGTAACATGAATATATGTTTTGTTTGCTCGATTTGTGGTTTGGAGTAACTAGTTTGAGTTTTTGAAATGGGTTTGCTTAATCCTTGATTTTGGATGAGATAATGTTGTTAGATTGTTAAAGTTCATGTATTAAATGTGTTACTAGCATCATTAGCTTCAAATTGATGTGTAGGTTGATTAAGAAAACTTCAAAAACATGATTATTGATTTTGAGATGTTTGACTAGGGTTTGATAGTTCTTGACATGAATTTTTGGATGCTTGAATGTCATGGAATGTTAATTGTTAGTGTTTAGTAGTAATGTATGCTTCATTACCTTCAAAACGGCATATCATATGTGTGAATTGGATTCCCGAAACTTAAAATGCGATTGATGAACTTGAAACTTTGAAAATGGACTTTTATTGATCACTTGATGAGATTTCGGCTATTGTAAATGATGTTTGTGATTGATGAATTGTGTTTAGTTGTATTCCTTGTAAAAATACCTTTCCGATGATATAAGATACATGTTCTAATTGTTTGCGGATCATAAAATGTGATTGTTTGTATTTTGGTTCGTGACTTGGACCATTTTTCTGCAAACTGCATAATTCCCAGGTATTGCGCGCCGCGCATTTACCCGCGCGCCGCGCAGAATCAGAGATCCCAGATGTTTGCCTTCTTGGTTGAGTTCTGACCAGAAATTGCACTTGGGTGCGCGCCGCGCAACCCAGTGCGCGCCGCGCAACCCAGTGCGCGCCGCGCAAAAGCCCCAGGCCACTCTCTTTTGTTTTTAAATGTCACAAAAATGTTTCCGCTTAACTAAAACTCCGTTTAACATGAAACTTGACTATTAGGCTCTTATATGACTTCTCGTCTTGGGAAAATTGTCGGATACCCGACCCGACCCCGTTGACTTTGACTTTGACCAAGTTTGACTTTTAGTCAAACTTAACCAAACGATTATACAATCGTTCTAACATACTTAACTACTTGTATCGTGCATGAAACTTGACAAATTGATTCACATGCTATATTAATCGAGTCGTAACGAGCCATAGGACTAATTGAACATCTTTGACCGTTTGTGTTTACCGTTATTGATACAACCTATATGTTTAGGTCAAGACTAGCTTTGTCTTTGCACGCGTCTACTTGTTGAAGTACTTTATTAACTCTTGCACTCAAGGTGAGATCATAGTCCCACTTTTACTCTTTTTGAACTTACATTTGGGATGAGAAAACATAAACATTTCTTTACTAAGTGAACACAAGTACAGGAAAACAAACATTCTACATACGAGTTTAGAACAAAATCCTCAATTCGATTATCATTAGTTACACTTGCCGGGTGTAAGCGAGAACTTATGTTGTATGGATCCATATGGGTTTGACAAACCCTCATTCAAACGGTTCGCTACCGTTTGCGAATGAAATATATTTTCGAGAAACAGTGTATGTTCTAGCACTAAGTGATGGGGTTCTATGGAAGGAATGTTAAGCATTGATAATTGGGTGCTCGTGAATATTAACTTTTAGAATGTATTACTATTATTTCAACTTTGCAAACCTTGTGGTTCGACTTACTTACTTTTACTCACTTACTTACTTAAACCTATGATTTCACCAACGTTTTCGTTGACAGATTTCTATGTTTTTCTCAGGTCTTGCACGATATGTGATACATGCTTCCGCTCATTATTTGATACTTGCATTGGATGTCGAGTATACATGCATTTCATGGAGCGTCTTATGACTTTACTTTAAACCGTGTCGCCTAGATTTCATTTGTACTTATAACCTTGTAACTTAACTTTTGGTTGAACAATTCTTTTAAACTTTGGAAACAATCTTTATGTTGAAATGAAGGCGACATATTTTGGTCAAACGTTGTCATAAAGACTTATGACCAGGTAATGGGACCCATGTAGACGACGCCGTCACTTGACGATTTGTCGGGGTCGCTACATAGGGGAACATCATATATCCCTAGAAACTTGGCAAAACGAACCAAAACCGAAGAAGAAGAAACGAGCGAGTCGGAATAAGATAGTTGTATTCGTGTGGTGTAATATATGTAATATAGTGTTCTTATGCTTTATGATATATGTAAAAATTGCTTGTATTAATAAGTATTTTTTTATGAATCTAACTCTTGTCTATTTTACAGTTTAAAAACACAAAATGGATAGACAACCCAATATTTTAAGAGACCTACCCGGAGACATGATTGATGAAATCTTGTCTAGAGTCGGCCAGAATTCCTCGGCACAACTATTTAAGGCGAGATCAGTTTGTAAGACATTCGAAGAACGTTCCAAGAATGTCTTGGTTTATAAGAGACTTTCGTTTGAAAGATGGGGGATATCACATTGGGAAACCCATAAGTTACGATGTGTTTACTTTGACGCATATATTGCGGGGAACCCAAATGCTATTTTACGCAACGGGTTAAGAAATTATTTTGACTCAATATATCCGAATATTGGACTTCGTGATTTAGAAAAAGCGGCTAACATGCAACATAAAGAAGCATGTTATGCTTACGGATTAGTAATGTTCGCTTCTCATCAAAGTGAGAACAAGAACATCGGGCTACAACTATTAAACAAAACGTTTCCACAAGTGACGGAGTCGGTAATTGGGGTAAGAAATGAGGTTTTTAGATTATTACGGGACTGTTGGACATTACGTAACCCTCGTCCCTTTGACGACGTTACAACACGCTGTCTTATCAACGGCCATAACGGTTATGTTGCACAAGACCAAGGATGGGAAGTAGTCCTAGTAAAACCAGAATGCATGACTTGTTTCTGGACGTATGAATTACGTGTCTTTATTGCCTTTGCTGAACGACTTGTGTACTAGCTAGAATTATCTTCACAACTATCTTGTATCAAAGTTATTATGTGCTATATTTCATGCTTTATGTAAAATAAGCGGTATTGTAAGTTTGTAAAATATTGTATAAAAGTTTGAACGCGAAATATTATTATAATCAGTTTTTCATATAGAATTGTAGTAGTTGAATTGTATATTAGCTACTAAGTATGAACTTAACGGGTAGGTACTACCCGAATTTAAACTTATAAAACGCTAATATGAAGAAAAAGCTTTTATAAATGAGTTCATATTATGCTACGAAATACTATTAACTACTCTTAATATTCTGTATGATTAACTTGTTCCATTTGACTATTTTGAAGGAAATGGCACCGACTACTCGACACACTGTGAATATGAATGAAGAGGAATTCCGTACTTTTCTAGCTTCAAACATAGCCGCAGTACAGGCTGCGCTACATACCAACAATAACCTTGGATCTAGCAGTACAGGAAATCGTGTAGGATGCACCTACAAAGAATTCACTGCCTGCAAACCTTTGGAATTTGATGGAACCGAAGGACCGATCGGATTGAAATGGTGGACCGAGAAGGTCGAATCGGTGTTTGCCATAAGTAAGTGTACTGAAGAGGACAAAGTGAAGTACGCTACGCATACCTTCACAGGTTCTGCGTTAACATGGTGGAATACCTATCTAGAACAAGTGGGACAAGACGATGCGTACGCACTACCGTGGTCAGCATTCAAGCACTTGATGAACGAGAAGTACCGTCCCAGAACTGAGGTCAATAAGCTCAAGACAGAACTTAGAGGGTTACGAACCCAAGGATTTGATATTACCACGTACGAAAGACGATTCACAGAATTGTGCCTATTGTGTCCGGGAGCATTCGAAGATGAGGAAGAGAAGATCGACGCGTTTGTGAAAGGATTACCGGAAAGAATCCAAGAAGATATAAGTTCACACGAGCCCGCCTCCATACAACAAGCATGTAGAATGGCTCACAAACTAGTGAACCAGATTGAAGAAAGAATTAAAGAACAGACTGCTGTAGAGGCCAATGTGAAGCAAGTCAAAAGAAAGTGGGAGGAAAACGGTGATTAGAATCACCAATACAACAACAACAGCAATTACAACAATAATCGCAACAATTATCCCAACAATCGCAACATCAATCGCTACTACAACAAATGGCCCAACAACAACAACAACAACAACAACAACAACAGCAACTACAACAATCATCCCAACAACAATAATAACCGCAACAACAACAACAATCAGAAGCAGCTATGCCAAAGGTGTGAAAAGAATCACTCGGGGTTCTGCACCAAATTTTGCAACAAGTGTAAAAGAAATGGTCATAGCGCGGCGAAGTGTGAGGTCTACGGACCAGGGGTTAATAGAACGAAAGGAACAAATGGTGTCAGAACGAGTAATGGCGGAGCAAGTAGTGTCGGAGCAAGTTATGCCAATGTAGTTTGTTATAAATGTGGAAAACCGGGCCACATTATTAGAAATTGCCCGAACCAGGAGAACACAAATGGACAAGGCCGCGGAAGAGTTTTCAATATTAATGCGGCAGAGGCACAAGAAGACCCGGAGCTTGTTACGGGTACGTTTCTTATTGACAATAAATCTGCTTACGTTTTATTTGATTCGGGTGCGGATAGAAGCTATATGAGTAGAGATTTTTGTGCTAAATTAAGTTGTCCATTGACGCCTTTGGATAGTAAATTTTTACTCGAATTAGCAAATGGTAAATTAATTTCAGCAGATAATATATGTCGGAATCGAGAAATTAAACTGGTTAGCGAAACATTTAAGATTGATTTGATACCAGTAGAGTTAGGGAGTTTTGATGTGATAATCGGTATGGACTGGTTGAAAGAAGTGAAAGCAGAGATCGTTTGTTACAAAAATGCAATTAGCATTATACGAGAAAAAGGAAAACCCTTAATGGTGTACGGAGAAAAGGGCAACACGAAGCTACATCTTATTAGTAATTTGAAGGCACAAAAACTAATAAGAAAAGGTTGCTATGCTGTTCTAGCACACGTCGAGAAAGTACAAACTGAAGAAAAGAGCATCAATGATGTTCCCATTGCAAAAGAATTTCCCGATGTATTTCCGAAAGAATTACCGGGATTACCCCCACATCGATCCGTTGAATTTCAAATAGATCTTGTACCAGGAGCTGCACCAATAGCTCGTGCTCCTTACAGACTCGCACCCAGCGAGATGAAAGAACTGCAAAGCCAATTACAAGAACTTTTAGAGCGTGGTTTCATTCGACCAAGCACATCACCGTGGGGAGCTCCTGTTTTGTTTGTCAAGAAGAAAGATGGTACATTCAGGTTGTGTATCGACTACCGAGAGTTGAACAAACTTACCATCAAGAACCGCTACCCACTACCGAGAATCGACGACTTATTTGATCAACTACAAGGCTCGTCTGTTTATTCAAAGATTGACTTACGTTCCGGGTACCATCAAATGCGGGTGAAAGAAGATGATATTCCAAAGACTGCTTTCAGAACACGTTACGGTCATTACGAGTTTATGGTCATGCCGTTTGGTTTAACTAATGCACCAGCTGTGTTCATGGACCTTATGAACCGAGTGTGTGGACCATACCTTGACAAGTTTGTCATTGTTTTCATTGATGACATACTTATTTACTCAAAGAATGACCAAGAACACGGTGAACATTTGAGAAAGGTGTTAGAAGTATTGAGGAAAGAAGAATTGTACGCTAAGTTTTCAAAGTGTGCATTTTGGTTGGAAGAAGTTCAATTCCTCGGTCACATAGTGAACAAAGAAGGTATTAAGGTGGATCCGGCAAAGATAGAAACTGTTGAAAAGTGGGAAACTCCGAAAACTCCGAAACACATACGCCAGTTTTTAGGACTAGCTGGTTACTACAGAAGGTTCATCCAAGACTTTTCCAGAATAGCAAAACCCTTGACTGCATTAACGCATAAAGGGAAGAAATTTGAATGGAATGATGAACAAGAGAAAGCGTTTCAGTTATTGAAGAAAAAGCTAACTACGGCACCTATATTGTCATTGCCTGAAGGGAATGATGATTTTGTGATTTATTGTGACGCATCAAAGCAAGGTCTCGGTTGTGTATTAATGCAACGAACGAAGGTGATTGCTTATGCGTCTAGACAATTGAAGATTCACGAACAAAATTATACGACGCATGATTTGGAATTAGGCGCGGTTGTTTTTGCATTAAAGACTTGGAGGCACTACTTATATGGGGTCAAAAGTATTATATATACCGACCACAAAAGTCTTCAACACATATTTAATCAGAAACAACTGAATATGAGGCAGCGTAGGTGGATTGAATTGTTGAATGATTACGACTTTGAGATTCGTTACCACCCGGGGAAGGCAAATGTGGTAGCCGATGCCTTGAGCAGGAAGGACAGAGAACCCATTCGAGTAAAATCTATGAATATAATGATTCATAATAACCTTACTACTCAAATAAAGGAGGCGCAACAAGGAGTTTTAAAAGAGGGAAATTTAAAGGATGAAATACCCAAAGGATCGGAGAAGCATCTTAATATTCGGGAAGACAGAACCCGGTATAGGGCTGAAAGGATTTGGGTACCAAAATTTGGAGATATGAGAGAAATGGTACTTAGAGAAGCTCATAAAACCAGATACTCAATACATCCTGGAACGGGGAAGATGTACAAGGATCTCAAGAAACATTTTTGGTGGCCGGGTATGAAAGCTGATGTTGCTAAATACGTAGGAGAATGTTTGACGTGTTCTAAGGTCAAAGCTGAGCATCAGAAACCATCAGGTCTACTTCAACAACTTGAAATCCCGGAATGGAAATGGGAAAACATTACCATGGATTTCATCACTAAATTGCCAAGGACTGCAAGTGGTTTTGATACTATTTGGGTAATAGTTGATCGTCTCAACAAATCAGCACACTTCTTGCCAATAAGAGAAGATGACAAGATGGAGAAGTTAGCACGACTGTATTTAAAGGAAGTCATCTCCAGACATGGAATACCAATCTCTATTATCTCTGATAGGGATGGCAGATTTATTTCAAGATTCTGGCAGACATTACAGCAAGCATTAGGAACTCGTCTAGACATGAGTACTGCCTATCATCCACAAACTGATGGGCAGAGCGAAAGGACGATACAAACGCTTGAAGACATGCTACGAGCATGTGTTATTGATTTCGGAAACAGTTGGGATCGACATCTACCATTAGCAGAATTTTCCTACAACAACAGCTACCATTCAAGCATTGAGATGGTGCCGTTTGAAGCACTTTATGGTAGAAAGTGCAGGTCTCCGATTTGTTGGAGTGAAGTGGGGGATAGACAGATTACGGGTCCGGAGATTATACAAGAAACTACCGAGAAGATCATCCAAATTCAACAACGGTTGAAAACCGCCCAAAGTCGACAAAAGAGCTACGCTGACATTAAAAGAAAAGATATAGAATTTGAAATTGGAGAGATGGTCATGCTTAAAGTTGCACCTTGGAAAGGCGTTGTTCGATTTGGTAAACGAGGGAAATTAAATCCAAGGTATATTGGACCATTCAAGATTATTGATCGTGTCGGACCAGTAGCTTACCGACTTGAGTTACCTCAACAACTCGCGGCTGTACATAACACTTTCCACGTCTCGAATTTGAAGAAATGTTTTGCTAAAGAAGATCTCACTATTCCGTTAGATGAAATTCAAATCAACGAAAAACTTCAATTCATCGAAGAACCCGTCGAAATAATGGATCGTGAGGTTAAAAGACTTAAGCAAAACAAGATACCAATTGTTAAGGTTCGATGGAATGCTCGTAGAGGACCCGAGTTCACCTGGGAGCATGAAGATCAGATGAAGAAGAAATACCCGCATCTATTTCCAGAAGATTCGTCAACACCTTCAACAGCTTAAAATTTCGGGACGAAATTTATTTAACGGGTAGGTACTGTAGTGACCCGAACTTTTCCATGTTTATATATATTAATTGAGATTGATATTTACATGATTAAATGTTTCCAACATGTTAAGCAATCAAACTTGTTAAGACTTGATTAATTGAAATAGGTTTCATATAGACAATTGACCACCCAAGTTGACCGGTGATTCACGAACGTTAAAACTTGTAAAAACTATATGATGACATATATATGGTTATATATATAGTTAACATGATATTATGATATGTAAACATATCATTAAGTATATTAACAATGAACTACATATGTAAAAACAAGACTACTAACTTAATGATTTTGAAACGAGACATATATGTAACGATTATCGTTGTAACGACATTTAATGTATATATATCATATTAAGAGATATTCGTACATCATAATATCATGATAATATAATAATTTAAAATCTCTTTTGATATTATAAACATTGGGTTAACAACATTTAACAAGATCGTTAACCTAAAGGTTTCAAAACAACATTTACATGTAACGACTAACGATGACTTAACGACTCAGTTAAAATGTATATACATGTAGTGTTTTAATATGTATTCATACACTTTTGAAAGACTTCAAGACACTTATCAAAATACTTCTACTTAACAAAAATGCTTACAATTACATCCTCGTTCAGTTTCATCAACAATTCTACTCGTATGCACCCGTATTCGTACTCGTACAATACACAGCTTTTAGATGTATGTACTATTGGTATATACACTCCAATGATCAGCTCTTAGCAGCCCATGTGAGTCACCTAACACATGTGGGAACCATCATTTGGCAACTAGCATGAAATATCTCATAAAATTACAAAAATATGAGTAATCATTCATGACTTATTTACATGAAAACAAAATTACATATCCTTTATATCTAATCCATACACCAACGACCAAAAACACCTACAAACACTTTCATTCTTCAATTTTCTTCATCTAATTGATCTCTCTCAAGTTCTATCTTCAAGTTCTAAGTGTTCTTCATAAATTCCAAAAGTTCTAGTTTCATAAAATCAAGAATACTTTCAAGATTGCTAGCTCACTTCCAATCTTGTAAGGTGATCATCCAACCTCAAGAAATCTTTGTTTCTTACAGTAGGTTATCATTCTAATACAAGTTAATAATCATATTCAAACTTTGGTTCAATTTCTATAACTATAACAATCTTATTTCAAGTGATGATCTTACTTGAACTTGTTTTCGTGTCATGATTTTGCTTCAAGAACTTTGAGCCATCCAAGGATCCATTGAAGCTAGATCCATTTTTCTCTTTTCCAGTAGGTTCATCCAAGGAACTTAAGGTAGTAATGATGTTCATAACATCATTCGATTCATACATATAAAGCTATCTTATTCGAAGGTTTAAACTTGTAATCACTAGAACATAGTTTAGTTAATTCTAAACTTGTTCGCAAAAAAAAGTTAATCCTTCTAACTTGACTTTTAAAATCAACTAAACACATGTTCTATATCTATATGATATGCTAACTTAATGATTTAAAACCTGGAAACACGAAAAATACCGTAAAACCGGATTTACGCCGTCGTAGTAACACCGCGGGCTGTTTTGGGTTAGTTAATTAAAAACTATGATAAACTTTGATTTAAAAGTTGTTATTCTGAGAAAATGATTTTTATTATGAACATGAAACTATATCCAAAAATTATGGTTAAACTCAAAGTGGAAGTATGTTTTCTAAAATGGTCATCTAGACGTCGTTCTTTCGACTGAAATGACTACCGTTACAAAAACGACTTGTAACTTATTTTTCCGACTATAAACCTATACTTTTTCTGTTTAGATTCATAAAATAGAGTTCAATATGAAACCATAGCAATTTGATTCACTCAAAACGGATTTAAAATGAAGAAGTTATGGGTAAAACAAGATTGGATAATTTTTCTCATTTTAGCTACGTGAAAATTGGTAACAAATCTATTCCAACCATAACTTAATCAACTTGTATTGTATATTATGTAATCTTGAGATACCATAGACACGTATACAATGTTTCGACCTATCATGTTGACACATCTATATATATTTCGGAACAACCATAGACACTCTATATGTGAATGTTGGAGTTAGCTATACAGGGTTGAGGTTGATTCCAAAATATATATAGTTTGAGTTGTGATCAATACTGAGATACGTATACACTGGGTCGTGGATTGATTCAAGATAATATTTATCGATTTATTTCTGTACATCTAACTGTGGACAACTAGTTGTAGGTTACTAACGAGGACAGCTGACTTAATAAACTTAAAACATCAAAATATATTAAAAGTGTTGTAAATATATTTTGAACATACTTTGATATATATGTATATATTGTTATAGGTTCGTGAATCAACCAGTGGCCAAGTCTTACTTCCCGACGAAGTAAAAATCTGTAAAAGTGAGTTATAGTCCCACTTTTAAAATCTAATATTTTTGGGATGAGAATACATGCAGGTTTTATAAATGATTTACAAAATAGACACAAGTACGTAAAACTACATTCTATGGTTGAATTATCGAAATCGAATATGCCCCTTTTTATTAAGTCTGGTAATCTAAGAATTAGGGAACAGACACCCTAATTGACGCGAATCCTAAAGATAGATCTATTGGGCCCAACAAGCCCCATCCAAAGTACCGGATGCTTTAGTACTTCGAAATTTATATCATATCCGAAGGGTGTCCCGGAATGATGGGGATATTCTTATATATGCATCTTGTTAATGTCGGTTACCAGGTGTTCACCATATGAATGATTTTTATCTCTATGTATGGGATGTGTATTGAAATATGAAATCTTGTGGTCTATTGTTACGATTTGATATATATAGGTTAAACCTATAACTCACCAATATTTTTGTTGACGTTTAAAGCATGTTTATTCTCAGGTGAATACTAAGAGCTTCCGCTGTCGCATACTTAAATAAGGACGAGATTTAGAGTCCATGCTTGTATGATATTGTGTAAAAACTGCATTCAAGAAACTTATTTTGTTGTAACATATTTGTATTGTAAACCATTATGTAATGGTCGTGTGTAAACAGGATATTTTAGATTATCATTATTTGATAATCTACGTAAAGCTTTTTAAACCTTTATTGATGAAATAAAGGTTATGGTTTGTTTTAAAATGAATGCAGTCTTTGAAAAACGTCTCATATAGAGGTCAAAACCTCGCAACGAAATCAATTAATATGGAACGTTTTTAATCAATAAGAATGGGACATTTCAGGTACTTCTCGTTCATCAAGTGCTTGAATGCTGACCACGGTAGTGCGTACACATCGTCTTGTCCCACTTGCTCTAGATAGGTATTCCACCATGTTAACGCAGAACCTGTGAAGGTATGCGTAGCGTACTTCGCTTTGTCCTCTTCAGTACACTTACTTATGGTAAACACCGATTCGACCTTCTCGGTCCACCGTTTCAATCCGATCGGTCCTTCGGTTCCATCAAATTCCAAAGGTTTGCAGGCAGTGAATTCTTTGTAGGTGCATCCTACACGATTTCCTGTACTGCTAGATCCAAGGTTATTGTTGGTATGTAGCGCAGCCTGTACTGCGGCTATGTTTGAAGCTAGAAAAGTACGGAATTCCTCTTCATTCATATTCACGGTGTGTCGCGTAGTCGGTGCCATTTCCTTCAAAATAGTCAAATGGAACAAGTAAATCATACAGAATATTAAGAGTAGTTAATAGTATTTCGTAGCATAATATGAACTCATTTATAAAAGCTTTTTCTTCATATTAGCGTTTTATAAGTTTAAATTCGGGTAGTACCTACCCGTTAAGTTCATACTTAGTAGCTAATATACAATTCAACTACTACAATTCTATATGAAAAACTGATTATAATAATATTTCGCGTTCAAACTTTTATGCAATATTTTACAAACTTACAATACCGCTTATTTTACATAAAGCATGAAATATAGCACACAATAACTTTGATACAAGATAGTTGTGAAGATAATTCTAGCTAGTACACAAGTCGTTCAGCAAAGGCAATAAAGACACGTAATTCATACGTCCAGAAATAAGTCATGCATTCTGGTTTTACTAGGACTACTTCCCATCCTTGGTCTTGTGGAACATAACCGTTATGGCCGTTGATAAGACAGCGTGTTGTAACGTCGTCAAAGGGACGAGAGTTACGTAATGTCCAACAGTCCCGTAACAATCTAAAAACCTCATTTCTTACCCCAATTACCGACTCCGTCACTTGTGGGAACGTTTTGTTTAATAGTTGTAGCCCGATGTTCTTGTTCTCACTTTGGTGAGAAGCGAACCTTACTAATCCGTAAGCATAACATGCTTCTTTATGTTGCATGTTAGCCGCTTTTTCTAAATCACGAAGTCCAATATTCGGATACATTGAGTCAAAATAATTTCTTAACCCATTGCGTAAAATAGCATTTGGGTTCCCCGCAATATATGCGTCAAAGTAAACACATCGTAACTTATGGATTTCCCAATGTGATATCCCCCATCTTTCGAACGAAAGCCTTTTATAAACCAAGGCATTCTTGGAACATTCTTCGAATGTCTTACAAACTGATCTCGCCTTAAATAGTTATGCCGAAGAATTCTGACCGACTCTAGACAAGATTTCATCAATCATGTCTCCGGGTAGGTCTCTTAAAATATTGGGTTGTCTATCCATTTTGTGTTTTTATACTGTAAAATAGACAAGAGTTAGATTCATAAAAAAAAAAAATACTTATTAATACAAGCAATTTTTACATATATCATAAAGCATAAGCACACTATATTACATATACTACACCACACGAATACAACTATCTTATTCCGACTCGCTTGTTTCTTCTTCTTCGGTTTTGGTTCGTTTTGCCAAGTTTCTAGGGATAGATGATGTTCCCCTAATACGAGCCGTAATTTTCCACATTGGTTTAGAAAAACCTGGTGGTTTAGAGGTTCCCGGGTCATTGTTACAACTTAAGGACTTCGGGGGTTGACGATACATATAAAGTTCATCGGGGTTGGAATTAGATTTCTCTATTTTTATGCCCTTTCCCTTATTATTTTCTTTTGCCTTTTTAAATTCATTTGGGGTAATTTCTATAACATCATCGGAATTCTCGTCGGAATCCGATTCATCGGAGAATTGGTAATCCTCCCAATATTTTGCTTCCTTGGCGGAAACACCATTGACCATAATTAACCTTGGTCGGTTGGTTGAGGATTTTCTTTTACTTAACCATTTTATTATTTCCCCCACCGGTTCTATTTCTTCATCCGGTTCCGATTCTTCTTCCGGTTCCGATTCTTCTTCCGGTTCTGACTCTTCTTCCGGTTCCTCTTCGGGAACTTGTGAATCAGTCCACGAATCATTCCAATTTACATTTGACTCTTCATTATTATTAGGTGAGTCAATGGGACTTGTTCTAGAGGTAGACATCTATCACATAATATCAAACGCGTTAAGAGATTAATATATCACATAATATTCACATGTTAAAAATATATAGTTTCCAACAAAATTTGTTAAGCAATCATTTTTCAAGTAAACACGATCGAAGTCCAGACTCACTAATGCATCCTAACAAACTCGATAAGACACACTAATGCAAAATTCTGGTTCTCTAAGACCAACGCTCTGATACCAACTGAAATGTCCCGTTCTTATTGATTAAAAACGTTCCATATTAATTGATTTCGTTGCGAGGTTTTGACCTCTATATGAGACGTTTTTCAAAGACTGCATTCATTTTTAAAACAAACCATAACCTTTATTTCATAAATAAAGGTTTAAAAAGCTTTACGTAGATTATCAAATAATAATAATCTAAAATATCCTGTTTACACACGACCATTACATAATGGTTTACAATACAAATATGTTACAACAAAATAAGTTTCTTGAATGCAGTTTTTACACAATATCATACAAGCATGGACTCCAAATCTCGTCCTTATTTAAGTATGCGACAGCGGAAACTCTTAGTATTCACCTGAGAATAAACATGCTTTAAACGTCAACAAAAATGTTGGTGAGTTATAGGTTTAACCTATATATATCAAATCGTAACAATAGACCACAAGATTTCATATTTCAATACACATCCCATACATAGAGATAAAAATCATTCATATGGTGAACACCTGGTAACCGACATTAACAAGATGCATATATAAGAATATCCCCATCATTCCGGGACACCCTTCGGATATGATATAAATTTCGAAGTACTAAAGCATCCGGTACTTTGGATGGGGTTTGTTAGGCCCAATAGATCTATCTTTAGGATTCGCGTCAATTAGGGTGTCTGTTCTCTAATTCTTAGATTACCAGACTTAATAAAAAGGGGCATATTCGATTTCGATAATTCAACCATAGAATGTAGTTTCACGTACTTGTGTCTATTTTGTAAATCATTTATAAAACCTGCATGTATTCTCATCCCAAAAATATTAGATTTTAAAAGTGGGACTATAACTCACTTTCACAGATTTTTACTTCGTCGGGAAGTAAGACTTGGCCACTGGTTGATTCACGAACCTATAACAATATATACATATATATCAAAGTATGTTCAAAATATATTTACAACACTTTTAATATATTTTGATGTTTTAAGTTTATTAAGTCAGCTGTCCTCGTTAGTAACCTACAACTAGTTGTCCACAGTTAGATATACAGAAATAAATCGATAAATATTATCTTGAATCAATCCACGACCCAGTGTATACGTATCTCAGTATTGATTACAACTCAAACTATACATATTTTGGAATCAACCTCAACCCTGTATAGCTAACTCCAACATTCACATATAGAGTGTCTATGGTTGTTCTGAAATATATATAGATGTGTCGACATGATAGGTCGAAACATTATATACGTGTCTATGGTATCTCAAGATTACATAATATACAATACAAGTTGATTAAGTTATGGTTGGAATAGATTTGTTACCAATTTTCACGTAGCTAAAATGAGAAAAATTATCCAATCTTGTTTTACCCATAACTTCTTCATTTTAAATCCGTTTTGAGTGAATAAAATTGCTATGGTTTCATATTGAACTCAATTTTATGAATCTAAACAGAAAAAGTATAGGTTTATAGTCAGAAAAATAAGTTACAAGTCGTTTTTGTAAAGGTAGTCATTTCAGTCGAAAGGACGACATCTAGATGACCATTTTAGAAAACATACTTCCACTTTGAGTTTAACCATACTTTTTGGATATAGTTTCATGTTCATAATAAAAATCATTTTCTCAGAATAACAACTTTTAAATCAAAGTTTATCATAGTTTTTAATTAACTAACCCAAAACAGCCCGCGGTGTTACTACGACGGCGTAAATCCGGTTTTACGGTATTTTTCGTGTTTCCAGGTTTTAAATCATTAAGTTAGCATATCATATAGATATAGAACATGTGTTTAGTTGATTTTAAAAGTCAAGTTAGAAGGATTAACTTTTGTTTGCGAACAAGTTTAGAATTAACTAAACTATGTTCTAGTGATTACGAGTTTAAACCTTCGAATAAGATAGTTTTATATATATGAATCGAATGATGTTATGAACATCATTAATACCTCAAGTTTAGTAGGTAAACCTACTGGAAGTGACAAGAAATGATCTAGCTTCAAAGGATCTTGGATGGCTTGAAAGTTCTTGAAGTAGGATCATGACACAAAAACAAGTTCAAGTAAGATTTTTACTCGAATTAAGATAGTTTATAGTTATAGAAATTGAATCAAAGTTTGAATATGAATATTACCTTGAATAAGAAAGATAACCTACTGTATATAACAAAGGTTTCTTGATCTTAGATGATTACTTGGAATGGATTAGAAAGCTTGGAAGTAAATTAGTAAACTTCAAGGGATTTTTGAAGTGTTCTTGAAGTGTTCTTCCTATAATGATTATAGCTTGATTCTTGAAGTGATTTTTGATGAAGATGATGATTAACTACTGGAAAAATACGTTCATAATAGTGTGTGTGTGTGTTGAGAGAGAATTAGAAAGAGAATTGGAAGTGAAATGGAGTGAATGATGAGTGGTAATTGGTGAGTGGTGAGTGGGGTTAAAAGGAGTTCTAGTTAGTTGACTAGCTCATGGTAGAAGTTAAAATTGATTAGTCATACATGACATAATCAAGAGTGGAATCCCATTCTAGTTCCTATTGGTATATACCCATAGTAAGTACGTTTTGAAGCTGTGTATAATACGGGTAAGAATACGACTAGAATTCTTTATGTAAGAAAAGAATGGGAAAGTAACTGTAACCATTTTCGTTAAGTATGAGTGTTTTGATATATGTCTTGAAGTCTTCCAAAAGTATTTTAATACATCTAAATACACTACATGCATATACATTTTAACTGAGTCGTTAAGTCATCGTTAGTCGTTACATGTAAGTGTTGTTTTGAAACCTTTAAGTTAACGATCTCAATTAATGTTGTTAACCCATTGTTTATTATATCTAATGAGATGTTAAATTATTATATTATCATGATATTATGATATATTAATATATCTTAATATGATATATATACATTTAAATGTCGTTACAACGATAATCGTTACATATATGTCTCGTTTCGAAATCCTTAAGTTAGTAGTCTTGTTTATATGTATATAACTCATTGTTAATATACTTATAGAGATACTTACTTATCATAATCTCATGTTAACTGTAATGACCCGGACTTTTTTCGATCGATCTATACTTATAAGATTAATATTTACATAAATTAAACCTTACCAACATGATAAGCAATCCAAATTGTTGAGATTTATGTTTTTGAAAAGAGTTTTACACAACGTTTGACCGTCTAGTTTGACCGATGATATCACGAACTATATAATATATGATAATTATACGTTTGTGTATATATATATGTATATATACATATTTAACATGATCTAAGGATGTTTTAATATCTCATTTTGTATTAATAACAATAAGTTATAAGTATATTTTGAAACTACTAATTTAAGTTTTCAAAACAATAACCATACGTAACGTTATTTGACATAAAAACTTATGACCTATAATGTTTATACATATATCGTATATGTAATGTATTTAACCACTTTTTAAGGACTTAAATACATAAAACAATATAAATATATTCACAAAATATAACTATATTTGAATCCTCGTTCCGTTTTCACAAGATTTCTATACGTATATTTAGAGTATATGTGCCCGTATCATACCTAGCTTCTATACGTATTTACTATTGGTATATACACATCAAATCACCACCAACCAGCCCTTGTTCATGCCTTATGTATAAGGTAATTAGAAATTGGATGCTAGCATTGAAAGTCATACAAAATAACAAAAGGAAAACTTGTCTTTGTCTCCCCCCATTCACGTTTTTTTAAAGGGCAAGGAGTACTCCATTTTGATTCATTTTCACTTCCATTTTCTAGCTAAACACACACACTTTCATGAGCCTTAAACCCCTTAACCATCTCAGCTCACAACCATGAAGATCTAGTTCCAAAAACATCACTTAATCATCATAAGAAAACCCTTACAAAAACACTTCAAGAATCCTTCCAAGAACACAAGCTTACTTCCAACCTTTCATCCAATTCCATCACTCTTTTGGTTCTAGGTTTTTATTTCTCTTTTACAGCAATCTTGTCCAAGTAACTTGAGGTAGTAACTTTGTTCATAACCTTATTCGATTCATATATATATAACTATCTTATTTTATGGTATACAATTTTAACAACAAGAACATAGTTTGAATGATTTCAAACTTGTTTGCAAACTAAATAGATCCTTCTAACTTAACTTTTAAAATACTTCAAGACCTGTAATATATCATAAATATATGCTAATTTAACAAGGTATAACTTGGTTTTTCAAAGAACACCTTAAAAACTGTTTTTACGACGTCGGAGTGCAACCGGGGGCGGTTTTGGGTTGGATAATTAAAAACCATCTTGAACTTTGAATTGGAGGTTTATATTCTGGAAAAATGATATTTCTTATGAATATGTTAACACATAAAAATTTCATAATTTAACTCAAAGTATAAGTATTTTTAGAAAAATAATCATTTAAGGTTGTTTACATGATGGAAAATGATCAACTTCATAAGTTTTACCAAAGTTTGACCTATGACCTATAATTTCGAATACAAACTAAGGTATTTACAGTTTATATTCTTAAAGAGGGACTCGATCCAAGGACTTGGCAAGTTGAACTAACGAAAACGGAGTTGTAACGAAGAAACTATGACCAAAACAAAATCGGATATCCAAAACTAGTTTAGCCACGAAAATAATTGGAGAAAAATTAAATAAATCACATCTTTCTAAAATAACATGATATTTTATATATATGTACTCATAATTTAATTTTATATATTTCAGGATCACCCGTAAACAATACGAGAAGATTAATCATAAGATCCCATGATTGTACGCAACACGTCATTTGACAACACCGGTACTTTATGTACGCAACACGTCATTTGACAACACCGATAACGTGGGTCAAGATTAATCCCGACCAATACAAATACGATGGGGTTTTATTTATTTCGATGGGGGTTTTATTTATTAAACACCTAAATAAGAACCATTAAAATTGAATTACTAACATCGGACTGCTAACTACGGACTAAGAAATTATTAAAACTATTAAAAGTATAATAAGTATATATATGTGATGATTGTTTAAAATGGAAATATATTGATAAACTATATATGGATAGGTTCGTGATATCAACCGGAGACCAAGTCAAAATATATATATCTTCAAGGCAAAAGTGAGTATATAGTCCCACTTTTAAACTCTAAATATTTCGGGATGAGAATACATGTATTTTATGTTTTACATTATGGACACAAGTAACTGAAAAATATATTCTACGTTGAGTTGTACCACTGGCATACTTCCCTGTAGCTTGGTAACTAATATTTACAGCGGTATGGAAAACGCGAATCCTGTTGATAGATCTATCGGGCCTGACAACCCCAACCGGACTGGACGACCAGTATTCAACGGTTGCACAGTACTTCGTTTCGTGACTACACTTGGTACGGTGTAGTAAGATTTCATAATAAAGGGAATATGCGACGTGATTAAATGTTAAGTATGGTTACCAAGTGCTCAACCACTTAGAATATTTTTATTAAAATGTTTATATATGAAATCTTGTGGTCTATATATATATATTGCTGCCGGCATTAAACCTATATCTCACCAACTTTATGTTGACGTTTTAAGCATGTTCATTCTCAGGTGATAATTAGAAGCTTCCGCTGCAACATGTTGAATTTAAGCAAGATCTTGAGTATGCATATTTGTGTCAAAAATAAAACTGCATATCGGAGGATTTGTAATGTAAAATATGTTGGAAATCGTATTGTTATCATCACATGTAAAGTTTGTAAGTCTAAGATTATCGCTAAACGATAATCATCTTTATATTGTCTAAAACTTGTATTAAAATAAGAGTTATGGTTTGTAATGTAAAATAAATGCAGTTGTTCTTTTAAAAATGTCGCATATAGAGGTCAATACCTCGCAATGAAATCATACGTTATCTAACTCGTTCTTATGGTTAAGGACGGGTTATGACATGTGGTATCAGAGCGGTGGTCTTAGCGAACTAGGTTTGCATTAGTGTGTCTAACTGATAAGTCGTTAGGATACATTAGTAAGTCTGGACTTTGACCGGGTTTGATTTAAAAACCATTGCTTATCATTGTTGGTTAAAATTTATATGTAAATATTATGTAGTACTAATGGGTTAGTTGTTGTGTGATAGATGTCGGGCTCAAAACTTGTCATCACATTCAGCGACTCCGAATCAGAATCTTCAGATGATGTTCCAGTCATTAACCTATCCGATGACGAAAATAATATCTTTGGGGAAGACTCACAAATTCCGGATGAACCGACTATAGAGAACCCGGAAAGTGAACCCGAGGAAGAAATACAAGAAATTACAAAAGACAAGTTCGAACTAGGAAAGAAACGAAAGGCTAATGAATTAGAAAATTCAAATCCTGAGTTTAGTAAGGATGATGTGGCACCAACTCCACTAGACACTACCACCCCTATTCCCGCTATTCCTATTCGTTCTATCCCGGCATCTAGTTCTTCAGCCCCACAGCCAAAATATAGGCAGACAGCTAGGATAAGCGTTAGGCCATTCCTTGAACCTAAACGTCCTAGAAAATAGACCAAACGATGTGCTGCCGTATTAAACCATGGGATCATATAATGTTTTGTATAATATTATTAGTGTGGTTTGCTTAATGTTCGATGTAAGATAAGCATATGTAAAATAGTGAAGTATGAAATGCAATAATTTTCCATGGTTAAGTATTATTTAGATTGTAGTAATTGGTTCTGTACTAAGCTATTAAGTATGAACATTAACGGGTAGGTACTACCCTAGATATAATTATAAAATGCTAATAAGAAGAAAAGGCTTTTATAATAATACCTGGTTCATATTGTTAACAAGCTATAATGTACTATAAATACACACTACATCTATAATATTCCATGTGAATAATTATTTTCTTTCATTAGGAAATGGCGCGATTGAATCGAATGACGGAACAAGAAGTCGAGGAATTCATCAACCAGCGAGTGAACGACAGAATGTTATGGGTCGAAGCTGCAAGAGCTGCTGCAGTTAACCCAAATCCTCGTGTAGGATGTACCTACAAGACTTTTCAAGCTTGCAAGCCCTCATCATTCAGTGGAACGGAAGGACCGATCGGTTTAACCCGGTGGATAGAAAAGATGGAGACTGTGTTTAAAATCAGTGGTTGTGTTGAAAAGGACATGACCAAGTATGCATCGTGCACTTTACAAGATAGTGCACTCACGTGGTGGAAAAATTATGTGAAGGTTGTAGGAGGAGATGTAGCTTATGATACCCCATGGGAAGAATTCAAAATAATGTTAATCAATGAGTATTGTCCAAGGAACGAGGTTAGGAAGTTGGAAGATGAATTACGAAGCCTGAAGGTTGTTGGTACTAAAATCACCAACTACAATCAGCGATTCATGGAATTAGTTTTGCTATGTCCTGAATTGGTTCCAACCGAAGAACGGAAGATTGAAATGTACAAAGATGGTTTGCCCAAAAAGGTCAAGGCAAATGTTACAGCATCGAAACCTAAGACAATTCATGAAGCTATAACCATGGCAAACGAGCTAATGGATCAGGTCATCATGGATAAGAAAGTATCCAATACTGATGTGAAGGTATCAGGTAACAAAAGAAAGTGGAATGGAAATTATGATCGAGGTAACCAACAACAATCTTTTAAGAAACAAGAAATCACGCAAGGTGCGGGTAGTGGTTTAAGCTTTGGTTACAAAGGACAAAATCCTTTATGTAACCGATGCCACAAACATCACTCTGGCTACTGTAATGTGGTATGCAACAAATGTAATCGAAAGGGTCATCTTGCTGAAGATTGTAGGGCTCTCGTTACAAATACAAATGGTACCAAGACTCCTGCCACCAATGCAAATAGAACTGCTTTGGCTACCATTACTTGTTATGGGTGTGGAAAACAAGGTCACTATAAGAGCCAGTGTCCGAATCCAGAGAAGAATAATGGATATGCACGTGGAAGAGCATTTGTTATTAATGCTAGAGAGGCGTGTGAAGACCCGGAGCTTGTTACGGGTACGTTTACCATTAATAACTTATCCGCATCTATTATATTTGATACTGGTGCCGATAGAAGTTACGTGAGTAGAGGCTTTTACGCTAAATTGAATTGTTCATCATTACCTCTAGATGCTAAGTACATGATTGAGTTAGCTAATGGTAAACTAATTAAAGCCGATAAAATTTGCCGTGATTGTAAAATAAATTTAGCCGGAGAAACGTTTAAAATTGACTTGATACCCGTAGAATTAGGAAGTTTTGATGTAATAGTCGGCATGGACTGGATGTCCAAAGTAGGAGCTGAAGTTGTGTGTGCCAAGAAGGCAATTCGCATTCCTTGTAAGAATAAAATGCCGGTGATGATTTATGGAGAGAAGGGTAACTCAAAGCTAAAACTCATTAGCTGTTTGAAAGCTAAGAAGTGTTTAGAAAAGGGATGTTATGCTATTCTAGCACATGTTAATAAAGTCGAAAAGAAAGAAAAAGAGAAGTGCATCAACGACGTGCCTGTGGCAAGAGATTTTCCTGAAGTTTTTCCGGAAGAGTTGCCGGGATTACCTCCATTTAGATCTGTAGAATTTCAAATAGATTTAGTACCAGGAGCTGCACCAGTTGCCCGTGCTCCATATAGACTTGCACCATCCGAGTTAAAAGAACTTCAGAGTCAGTTAAAAGAATTACTGGATCGTGGATTCATACGACCAAGTACTTCACCGTGGGGAGCTCCGATTCTATTTGTTAAAAAGAAAGATGGATCTTTTAGGATGTGTATAGATTATCGTGAATTAAATAAGTTAACTATCAAGAATCGGTATCCACTACCGAGAATTGACGACTTATTTGATCAACTCCAAGGATCATGTGTGTACTCGAAAATTGACCTAAGATCGGGCTATCATCAATTACGCGTCAAAGAAGAAGATATACCGAAAACTGCTTTTCGGACACGTTATGGTCATTATGAATTTTTGGTCATGCCGTTTGGGTTGACAAATGCGCCAGCTGTATTCATGGACCTCATGAATCGAGTTTGTAGTCCATATTTAGATAAGTTTGTTATCATTTTCATTGATGATATTCTTATCTATTCCAAGAGTGAGCAAGAGCATGAGCAGCATTTAAGGTTGATATTAGAGTTGTTGAGAAAAGAACAGCTATATGCTAAATTTTCTAAATGTGCTTTCTGGTTGAAAGAAGTGCAATTTCTTGGCCACGTTGTTAGTAGCAAAGGAATTCAGGTTGATCCAGCAAAAATTGAAGCCATCGAAAAATGGGAGACTCCTAAGACACCAACGCAGATACGCCAATTTTTGGGTTTAGCCGGTTATTATAGAAGGTTTATTCAAGATTTTTCCCGAATAGCTAAGCCGTTGACAGCGTTAACGCAAAAAGGGAAGAAATATGAATGGACCTCTGAGCAGGAGAGTGCATTTCAATTACTAAAGAAGAAGTTAACTACGGCGCCTATTTTATCGTTACCAGAAGGGAACGATGATTTTGAAATATATTGTGACGCTTCGCGACAAGGTTTTGGTTGCGTTCTTATGCAACGGAAGAAAGTTATTGCATACGCATCCCGACAATTGAAGATTCACGAGCGGAATTATACGACGCATGATCTAGAACTGGGAGCAGTCGTGTTTGCATTGAAGATATGGAGACACTACTTGTATGGGGTTAAATGTACTGTGTTTACTGATCATAAAAGCCTTCAACATATTTTTGATCAGAAACAGCTGAACATGAGGCAACGTAGGTGGGTCGAGTTAATAAACGACTATGATTGTGAAATTCGTTATCATCCCGGGAAAGCGAATATGGTGGCTGACACACTAAGCAGAAAGGAACGAGAACCAATTCGAGTACGAGCAATGAACATAAAAATTCGCATGAATCTCAACTCACAAATCAAAGAGGCTCAACGAGAAGCTCTTACTAAAGAAAACATAGGAAATGAAATAATGAAGAAGTATGGGAAACAACTCATTATGCGGGAATATGGAATTCGATATTTTGCAAATCGTATTTGGGTACCGAAGTTGGGTGGATTAAGAAAGTTGATATTGAACGAGGCACATAAGACAAGATACTCGATACATCCTGGAGTTGGAAATATGTACCAAGATCTTAAGACACATTATTGGTGGCCTAATTTAAAGACAGACGTTGCAACATATGTTGGGGAGTGTTTAACTTGTTCCAAAGTCAAAGCAGAACACCAAAAGCCGTCAGTGTTACTTCAACAACCAGAAATCCCAGAATGGAAATGGGATGGTATTACCATGGATTTCATCACGAAGTTACCAAAGACTGCCTGGGGATACGACACCATTTGGGTGATTGTTGATCGTCTTACCAAATCTGCACATTTCTTGCCTATAAAGGAAACGGATAGAATGGAGAAATTATTACGATTATATATAAAGGAAATAGTTTCAAGGCATGGAATAGCTATTTCCATTATATCTGATCGTGATAGTAGATTTACCTCAAAGTTCTGGCAATCACTACAGGAGGCCCTAGGAACTCGTTTGGATATGAGCACCGCATATCATCCGCAAACCGACGGGCAGAGTGAAAGAACGATTCAGACTCTTGAAGACATGCTCAGGGCATGTGTGATCGATTTTGGAAACGGATGGGATAAATATCTACCATTAGCAGAATTCTCGTATAATAATAGTTATCATGCGAGCATTAAAGCTACGCCATTCGAGGCATTGTACGGAAGGAAGTGTAGATCTCCTATTTGTTGGAATGAAGTAGGAGATCGACAATTAACTGGTCCCGAGATCATACACGAAACGACTGAGAAGATAGTACAAATCAAGGAGAGATTGAAAACAGCCCGTAGTCGCCAAAAGAGCTACGCCGATGTTCGAAGGAAACCATTAGAGTTTCAGATCGGTGACATGGTTATGTTAAAGGTGTCACCATGGAAAGGTGTAATACGTTTCGGAAAAAGGGGTAAACTGAACCCAAGGTACGTAGGCCCGTTCAAGATTATCGAACGCATTGGACCGGTAGCTTATCGACTCGAGTTACCACAACAACTCGCTGGAGTACATAATACATTTCACGTCTCAAACCTTAAGAAGTGTCTTGCAAAGGAAGACCTCACCATTCCTCTTGAAGAAATTCAAGTTGACGAGAAACTACAATTCATAGAAGAACCAATCGAGATCATGGACCGTGAAGTTAAACGGCTCAAGCAGAGCAACATACCGATAGTTAAAGTTCGTTGGAATGCACGAAGAGGTCCCGAGTTTACTTGGGAGCGAGAGGATCAAATGAAACAAAAATACCCGCATTTGTTTCCCGATGACGCAAAATAGGTACGATTTTAAAATTTCGGGACGAAATTTATTTAACGGGTAGGTACTGTAATGACCCGGACTTTTTTCGATCGATCTATACTTATAAGATTAATATTTACATAAATTAAACCTTACCAACATGATAAGCAATCCAAATTGTTGAGATTTATGTTTTTGAAAAGAGTTTTACACAACGTTTGACCGTCTAGTTTGACCGATGATATCACGAACTATATAATATATGATAATTATACGTTTGTGTATATATATGTATATATACATATTTAACATGATCTAAGGATGTTTTAATATCTCATTTTGTATTAATAACAATAAGTTATAAGTATATTTTGAAACTACTAATTTAAGTTTTCAAAACAATAACCATACGTAACGTTATTTGACATAAAAACTTATGACCTATAATGTTTATACATATATCGTATATGTAATGTATTTAACCACTTTTTAAGGACTTAAATACATAAAACAATATAAGTATATTCACAAAATATAACTATATTTGAATCCTCGTTCCGTTTTCACAAGATTTCTATACGTATATTTAGAGTATATGTACCCGTATCATACCTAGCTTCTATACGTATTTACTATTGGTATATACACATCAAATCACCACCAACCAGCCCTTGTTCATGCCTTATGTATAAGGTAATTAGAAATTGGATGCTAGCATTGAAAGTCATACAAAATAACAAAAGGAAAACTTGTCTTTGTCTCCCCCCATTCACGTTTTTTTAAAGGGCAAGGAGTACTCCATTTTGATTCATTTTCACTTCCATTTTCTAGCTAAACACACACACTTTCATGAGCCTTAAACCCCTTAACCATCTCAGCTCACAACCATGAAGATCTAGTTCCAAAAACATCACTTAATCATCATAAGAAAACCCTTACAAAAACACTTCAAGAATCCTTCCAAGAACACAAGCTTACTTCCAACCTTTCATCCAATTCCATCACTCTTTTGGTTCTAGGTTTTTATTTCTCTTTTACAGCAATCTTGTCCAAGTAACTTGAGGTAGTAACTTTGTTCATAACCTTATTCGATTCATATATATATAACTATCTTATTTTATGGTATACAATTTTAACAACAAGAACATAGTTTGAATGATTTCAAACTTGTTTGCAAACTAAATAGATCCTTCTAACTTAACTTTTAAAATACTTCAAGACCTGTAATATATCATAAATATATGCTAATTTAACAAGGTATAACTTGGTTTTTCAAAGAACACCTTAAAAACTGTTTTTACGACGTCGGAGTGCAACCGGGGGCGGTTTTGGGTTGGATAATTAAAAACCATCTTGAACTTTGAATTGGAGGTTTATATTCTGGAAAAATGATATTTCTTATGAATATGTTAACACATAAAAATTTCATGATTTAACTCAAAGTATAAGTATTTTTAGAAAAATAATCATTTAAGGTTGTTTACATGATGGAAAATGATCAACTTCATAAGTTTCACCAAAGTTTGACCTATGACCTGTAATTTCGAATACAAACTAAGGTATTTACAGTTTATATTCTTAAAGAGGGACTCGATCCAAGGACTTGGCAAGTTGAACCAACGAAAACGGAGTTGTAACGAAGAAACTATGACCAAAACAAAATCGGATATCCAAAACTAGTTTAGCCACGAAAATAATTGGAGAAAAATTAAATAAATCACATCTTTCTAAAATAACATGATATTTTATATATATGTACTCATAATTTAATTTTATATATTTCAGGATCACCCGTAAACAATACGAGAAGATTAATCATAAGATCCCATGATTGTACGCAACACGTCATTTGACAACACCGGTACTTTATGTACGCAACACGTCATTTGACAACACCGGTACCGTGGGTCAAGATTAATCCCGACCAATAAAAATACGATGGGGTTTTATTTATTTCGATGGGGGTTTTATTTATTAAACACCTAAATAAGAACCATTAAAATTGAATTACTAACATCGGACTGCTAACTACGGACTAAGAAATTATTAAAACTATTAAAAGTATAATAAGTATATATATGTGATGATTGTTTAAAATGGAAATATATTGATAAACTATATATGGATAGGTTCGTGATATCAACCGGAGACCAAGTCAAAATATATATATCTTCAAGGCAAAAGTGAGTATATAGTCCCACTTTTAAACTCTAAATATTTCGGGATGAGAATACATGTATTTTATGTTTTACGTTATGGACACAAGTAACTGAAAAATATATTCTACGTTGAGTTGTACCACTGGCATACTTCCCTGTAGCTTGGTAACTAATATTTACAGCGGTATTGTAAACGCGAATCCTGTTGATAGATCTATCGGGCCTGACAACCCCAACCGGACTGGACGACCAGTATTCAATGGTTGCACAGTACTTCGTTTCGTGACTACACTTGGTACGGTGTAGTAAGATTTCATAATAAAGGGAATATGCGACGTGATTAAATGTTAAGTATGGTTACCAAGTGCTCAACCACTTAGAATATTTTTATTAAAATGTTTATATATGAAATCTTGTGGTCTATATATATATATTGCTGCCGGCATTAAACCTATATCTCACCAACTTTATGTTGACGTTTTAAGCATGTTCATTCTCAGGTGATAATTAGAAGCTTCCGCTGCAACATGTTGAATTTAAGCAAGATCTTGAGTATGCATATTTGTGTCAAAAATAAAACTGCATATCGGAGGATTTGTAATGTAAAATATGTTGGAAATCGTATTGTTATCATCACATGTAAAGTTTGTAAGTCTAAGATTATCGCTAAACGATAATCATCTTTATATTGTCTAAAACTTGTATTAAAATAAGAGTTATGGTTTGTAATGTAAAATAAATGCAGTTGTTCTTTTAAAAATGTCGCATATAGAGGTCAATACCTCGCAATGTGTAACGACCCGCACTTTTTCGATCATACTATACTTATAAGATTAATATTTACATAAATTAAACCTTGCCAACATGATAAGCAATCCAAATTGTCGAGACTTATATTTCCGAAAAGAGTTTTACACAACGTTTGACCGTCTAGTTTGACCGATGATATCACGAACTATAAAATATATGATAATTATACGTTTGTGTATATAAATGTATATATACATATTTAACATGATTAAAGAATGTTTTAATATCTCATTTTGTATTAATAACAACAAGTTATAAGTATATTTTGAAACTACTAACTTAAGTTTTCAAAACGATAACTATACGTAACGTTATTTGACTTAAATACTTATGACCTATAATGTTTATACATATATCGTATAAATAATGTATTTAATCACTTTTAAAGACTTAAATACATAAAACAATATAAGTGTATTCACAAAAGATAGCTATATTTGAATCCTCATTCCATTTTTCACAAAATTTCTATACGTATACCTAGAGTATTTGTACTCGTATCATACCAAGCTTCTATACGTATTTACTATTGGTATATACACATCAAATCACCACCTAACCAGCCCTTATTCATGCCTTATGTATAAGGTAATTACTTTTGAATCATTGCAAGACTAATTACAAAAATACAAACTAAAATTTTGTCATGTTATCCTTAAAGATCACATTTTTAGGAGTATATATGTATCATCATTTTTGATTCATTTTTACTTCAATCTCTTAACTAAAAACACACACTCTTTCTTACTCTCTAAACTCCATAACAATCCAGCAAAGTTCCATGAAGATCTAGCCATAAAAACATCACTTAAACACCATAAGAAAAACCTTACAAAAACACTTCAAGAATCCTTTCAAGAACACAAGTTTACTTCCAATCTTTCATCCAACTCCATCACTCTTTTGGTTCTAGATTTTTACTTCTCTTTTACAGAAATCTTGTCCAAGTAACTTGAGGTAGTAACTTTGTTCATAACCTTATTCGATTCATATATATATAGCTATCTTATTTTGTGGTATAAAATTTTAACAATAAGAACATAGTTTGAATGTTTTCAAACTTGTTTGCAAACTAAATAGATCCTTCTCACTTAACTTTTAAAATACTTCAAGACCTGTAATATATCATAAATATATGCTAATTTAATAAGGTATAACTTGGTTTTTCAAAGAACACCTTAAAAACTGAATTTACGACGTCGGAGTGCAACCGGGGGCTGTTTTGGGTTGGATAATTAAAAACCATCTTAAACTTTGAATTGGAGGTTTATTTTCTGGAAAAATTATTTTTACTATGAATATGATAACACATAAAAATTTCATGATTTAACTCAAAGTATAAGTATTTTTAGAAAAATAATCATTTAAGGTTGTTTACATGATGGAAAATGATTAACTTCATAAGTTTCACTAAAGTTTGACCTATGACCTGTGATTTCGAATACAAACTAAGGTATTTACAGTTCATAGTCTTAAAGAGGGACTCGATCCAAGGAAGTGGCAAGTTGAATCAACGAAAACGGAGTTGTAACGAAGAAACTATGACCAAAACGAGATCGGATATCTAAGACTAGTTTAGCTACGAAAATAATTGGAGAAAATTAAATAAATCACATCTTTTTAAAATAACATGATATTTTATATATATGTACTCATAATTTAATTTTATATGGTTCAGGATCACCCGTAAACAATACGAGAAGATTAATCATAAGATCCCATGATTGTACGCAACACGTCATTTGACAACACCGGTACCGTGGGTCAAGATTAATCTCGACCAATACATATACGATAGGGGTTTTTATTTATTTCATTGGGGGTTTATTAAACACCTAAAAATGAACCATTAAAATTGAATTACTAACATCGGACTGCTAACTACGGACTAAGGAATTATTAAAAGTATTATAAGTATATATATGTGACGTTTGTTTAAAAAGAAAAGGTATTGATATATTATATATGGATAGGTTCGTGATATCAATCGGAGAACAAGTCAAAATTACATATCTTCAAGACGAAAGTGAGTATATAGTCCCACTTTTAAACTCTAAGTATTTCGGGATGAGAATACATGTATTTTATGTTTTACGTTATGGACACAAGTAACTGAAAAATATATTCTACGTTGAGTTGTACCACTGGCATACTTCCCTGTAGCTTGGTAACTATTATTTACAGCGGTATTGTAAACGCGAATCCTGTTGATAGATCTATCGGGCCTGACAACCCCAACCGGACTGGACGACCAGTATTCAACGGTTGCACAGTACTTCGTTTCGTGACTACACTTGGTACGGTGTAGTAAGATTTTATAATAAAGGGAATATGCGACGTGATTAAATGTTAAGTATGGTTACCAAGTGCTCAACCACTTAGAATATTTTTATTGAAATGTTTATATACGAAATCTTGTGGTCTATATATATATATTGCTGCGCACTAAACCTATATCTCACCAACTTTATGTTGACGTTTTTAAACATGTTTATTCTCAGGTGATAATTAAAGCTTCCGCTGCATTATGTTGAATCTAAGCAGGATCATGCGTACTCATATTTGTGTCAAAAATAAAACTGCATATCCGAGGACGTGTGTTGTAAAATATGCTAGAAATCGTGTTGTTATTATCATTTGTAAAGTTTGTAAGTCGAAGATTATCGTTAAACGATAATCATCTTTTTATTGTCTAAAGCTTGTAACAAAAATAATGGTTTGGTTTGTAATGTATAATATATGCAGTTTTCCTTTTTAAAAATGTCGCATATAGAGGTCAATACCTCGCAATGAAATCATACGTTATCTAACACGTTCTTATGGTTAAGGACGGGTTATGACATGTGGTATCAGAGCGTTGGTCTTAGCGAACCAGGTCTGCATTAGTGTGTCTAACCGAGAAGCCGTTAGGATACATTAGTAAGTCTGGACTTTGACCGGGTCTGATTTAAAAAAAAAAAAAAACCATTGCTTATCACTGTTGGTTAAAATTTATATGTAAATATTATATAAGTACTAATGGGTTAGTTGTTGTGTGATAGATGTCGAGCTCAAAAATTGTTATCACAATCAACGACTCCGAATCAGAATCTTCAGATGGCGTTCCAGTCATTAACCTGTCCGATGACGAAAATGATATCCTTGGGGAAGACTCACAAATTCCGGATGAACCAACTATAGAGAACCCGGAAAGTGAACCCGAGGAGGAAAGTGAACCCGAGGAGGAAAGTGAACCCGAGGAGGAAAGTGAACCCGAGGAAGAAATACAGGAAATTACAAAAGACGAGTTCGAACTAGGAAAGAAACGAAAGGCTAATGAATTAGAAAATCCAAATCCCGAGTTTAATGAGAATGATGTGGCACCAATTCCACTCAACACTACCACCCCTATCCCCGCTATTCCTATTCGTTCTGTCCCGGCATCCAGTTCTTCAGTTCCACAGCCAAAATATAGGCAGACAGTTAGGATAAGCGTTAAGCAAATCTTTGTGTCTAAACGTCCTAGAAAATAGATCAAACGATGCGCTGCTGTGTCAAACCATGGAACCGAATAATGTTTTGTATAATATTAATAGTGTGGTTTGCTTAATGTTCGATGTAAGATAAGCATATGTAAAATAGTGAAGTATGAAATGCAATAATTTTCCATGGTTAAGTATTATTTAGATTGTAGTAATTGGTTCTGTACTAAGCTATTAAGTATGAACATTAACGGGTAGGTACTACCCTAGATATAATTATAAAACGCTAATAAGAAGAAAAGGCTTTTATAATAATACCTAGTTCATATTATTAATAAGCTATAATGTACTATAAATACACACTACATCTATAATAATCCATGTGAATAATTATTTTCTTTCATTAGGAAATGGCGCGATTGAATCGAATGACGGAACAAGAACTCGAGGAACTCATCAACCAGCGAGTGAACGACAGAATGTTATGGGTTGAGGCTGCAAGAGCTGCTGCAGTTAATCCAAATCCTCGTGTAGGATGCTCCTACAAGACGTTCCAAGCTTGCAAGCCATCATCATTCAGTGGAACGGAAGGACCTATCGGTTTAACCCGATGGATAGAAAAGATGGAGACGGTGTTCAAAATCAGCGGTTGTGATGAAAAGGACATGACCAAATACGCATCGTGCACTTTACAAGATAGTGCACTCACGTGGTGGAAAAATTATGTGAAGGCGGTAGGAGGAGATGTAGCTTATGATACTCCGTGGGAAGAATTCAAAACAATGATAATCACCGAGTATTGTCCAAGGAATGAGGTTATTAAGTTAGAAGATGAGTTACGAAGTTTGAAGGTGGTTGGTACTGAAATCACCAACTACAATCAGCGATTCATGGAATTGGTTTTACTATGTCCTGAATTGGTTCCAACCGAAGCACGGAAGATTGAAATGTACAAAGGTGGTTTGCCCAAAAAGGTCAAGGCAAACGTTACGGCGTCGAAACCTAAGACAATTCATGAAGCTATAACCATGGCGAACGAGTTAATGGATCAGGTCATTCTGGATAAGAAAGCATTCACTACTGAGGTGAAGGTATCGAGTAACAAAAGGAAGTGGAACGGAAATTATGATCGAGGTTACCAACAGCAATCTTTTAAGAAACCAGAAACCCCGAAAGGTGCGGGTAGCGGTTCAGGCTTTGGTTATAAAGGACAAAGTCCTTTATGCAACCGTTGCCACAAACATCACTTTGGTTACTGTAGTGTGTTATGCACCAAGTGTAATCGACAAGGTCATCTTGCGGAAGATTGTAAGGCTCTCGTTACAAATGGCAACAAGACTCCTGCCACCAACGCAAATAGAACTGCTTTGGCTACCATTACTTGTTTTGGTTGTGGAAAACAAGGTCACTATAAGAGTCAGTGCCCGAATCAGAATGGCGGACCTGCACGTGGAAGAGCGTTTGTTATTAATGCTAGAGAGGCACGAGAAGACCCGGAGCTTGTTACGGGTACGTTTACCATTAATAACTTATCAGCATCTATTTTATTTGATACTGGCGCCGATAGAAGCTACGTGTGTATAAATTTTTACACTAAATTGAATTGTTCATCATTACCTCTAGATGCTAAGTACATGATTGAGTTAGCTAATGGTAAACTAATTAAAGCCGATAAAATTTGTCGTGGTTGTGAAATAAATCTAGCCGGAGAAACGTTTAAAATCGACTTAATACCCGTAGAATTAGGAGGTTTTGATGTAATAGTCGGCATGGACTGGATGTCCAAAATAGGAGCGGAAGTTGTTTGTGCCAAGAAGGCAATTCGTATTCCTGGTAAGGATAAAATACCGGTGATGATTTATGGAGAGAAGGGTAATTCAAAGCTAAAACTCATTAGCTGTTTGAAAGCCAAGAAGTGTTTAGAAAAGGGATGTTACGCTATTTTAGCACATGTTAATAAAGTCGAAAAGAAAGAAAAGTGCATCAACGACGTGCCTGTGGCAAGAGATTTTCCTGAAGTTTTTCCGGAAGAATTGCCGGGATTACCTCCATTTAGATCGGTAGAATTTCAAATAGATTTAGTACCAGGAGCTGCACCAGTGGCTCGTGCTCCATATAGACTTGCACCGTCCGAGTTAAAAGAACTTCAAAGTCAGTTAAAAGAATTACTGGACCGTGGATTCATACGACCAAGTACATCACCGTGGGGAGCTCCAATTTTGTTTGTCAAGAAGAAAGACGGATCTTTCCGAATGTGTATAGATTATCGTGAATTAAATAAGTTAACTATCAAGAATCGGTATCCAATACCGAGAATTGATGACTTATTTGATCAATTGCAAGGATCATGTGTGTATTCGAAAATCGACTTAAGATCGGGCTATCATCAACTACGCGTCAAAGAAGAGGACATTCCGAAAACTGCTTTTCGGACACGTTATGGTCATTACGAATTTTTGGTTATGCCGTTTGGATTGACGAATGCGCCAGCTGTATTCATGGACCTCATGAATCGAGTTTGTAGTCCGTATTTAGATAAGTTTGTTATCGTTTTCATTGATGATATTCTTATCTATTCCAAGAGTGAGCAAGAGCATGAAGAGCATTTAAGGTTGATACTGGAGTTATTGAGAAAAGAACAACTTTATGCTAAATTTTCTAAGTGTGCTTTCTGGTTGAAAGAAGTGCAATTTCTTGGTCACGTTGTTAATAGCAAAGGAATTCAGGTTGATCCAGCAAAAACTGAAGCTATTGAAAAATGGGAGACTCCTAAGACACCAATGCAGATACGCCAATTTTTGGGTTTAGCCGGTTATTATAGAAGGTTTATTCAAGATTTTTCTCGAATAGCTAAGCCGTTGACAGCATTAACACAAAAAGGGAAGAAATACGAATGGACCTCGGAGCAGGAGAATGCATTTCAATTATTGAAGAAGAAGTTAACTACGGCGCCTATCTTATCGTTACCAGAAGGGAACGATGATTTTGAAATATATTGTGACGCTTCGCGACAAGGTTTTGGTTGTGTTCTTATGCAACGGAAGAAAGTTATTGCATTTGCATCCCGACAATTGAAGATTCACGAGCGAAATTATACGACGCATGATCTAGAATTGGGAGCAGTCGTGTTTGCATTGAAGATGTGGAGACACTACTTGTATGGGGTTAAATTCACTGTGTTTACTGATCATAAAAGCCTTCAACATATTTTTGATCAGAAACAGCTGAACATGAGGCAACGTAGGTGGGTCGAGTTAATAAACGACTATGATTGTGAAATTCGTTATCATCCCGGGAAAGCGAATGTGGTGGCTGACGCATTAAGCAGAAAGGAACGAGAACCAATTCGAGTACGAGCGATGAACATAAAAATTCGCATGAATCTCAACTCACAAATCAAAGAAGTTCAACGAGAAGCACTTACTAAAGAAAACATAAGAAATGAAATAATGAAGAAGTATGAGAAGCAACTCGTTATACGGGAAGATGGAATTCGATATTTTGCAAATCGTATTTGGGTACCGAAGTTGGGTGGATTAAGGAAGTTGATATTGAACGAGGCACATAAGACAAGATACTCGATACATCCTGGAGTTGGAAAGATGTACCAAGATCTTAAGACACGTTATTGGTGGCCTAATTTAAAGACAGACGTTGCAACATATGTTGGGGAGTGTTTAACTTGTTCTAAGGTCAAAGCAGAACACCAGAAGCCGTCAGGGTTACTTCAACAACCAGAAATCCCAGAATGGAAATGGGATGGTATTACCATGGATTTCATCACGAAGTTACCAAAGACTGCCTGGGGATACGACACCATTTGGGTGATTGTTGATCGTCTCACCAAGTCTGCACATTTCTTGCCTATAAAGGAAATGGATAGGATGGAGAAACTATTACGATTGTATATAAAGGAAATTGTTTCAAGGCATGGAATACCTATTTCCATTATATCTGATCGTGATAGTAGATTTACCTCAAAGTTCTGGCAATCACTACAGGAGGCACTAGGAACTCGTTTGGATATGAGTACCGCATATCATCCGCAAACGGACGGTCAGAGTGAAAGAACAATTCAGACTCTTGAAGACATGCTCAGGGCATGTGTGATCGATTTTGGAAACGGATGGGATAAGTATCTACCATTAGCAGAATTCTCGTATAATAATAGTTATCATGCGAGCATTGGAGCTGCGCCATTCGAAGCATTGTACGGAAGGAAGTGTAGATCTCCTATCTGTTGGAATGAAGTAGGAGATCGACAATTAACTGGTCCCGAGATCATACATGAAACTACTGAAAAGATAGTACAAATCAAGGAGAGATTGAAAACAGCCCGTAGTCGCCAAAAGAGCTACGCCGATGTTCGAAGGAAACCATTAGAGTTTCAGATCGGTGACATGGTTATGCTAAAGGTGTCACCTTGGAAAGGTGTAATACGTTTCGGCAAAAGGGGTAAACTGAACCCAAGGTACGTAGGCCCGTTCAAGATCATCAAACGCATTGGACCGGTAGCTTATCGACTCGAGTTACCGCAACAACTCGCCGGAGTACATAATACCTTTCACGTCTCAAACCTTAAGAAGTGTCTTGCAAAGGAAGACCTCACCATTCCTCTTGAAGAAATCCATGTCGACGAGAAACTACAATTCGTCGAAGAACCAATCGAAATCATGGATCGTGAAGTTAAACAGCTCAAGCAGAGTAACATACCAATCGTTAAGGTTCGTTGGAATGCTCGAAGAGGTCCTGAGTTTACTTGGGAACGAGAGGATCAGATGAAACAAAAGTATCCACACTTGTTTCTCGATGACGCAAAATAGGTACAATTTTAAAATTTCGGGACGAAATTTATTTAACGGGGAGGTAATGTAACGACCCGCACTTTTTCGATCATACTATACTTATAAGATTAATATTTACATAAATTAAACCTTGCCAACATGATAAGCAATCCAAATTGTCGAGACTTATATTTCCGAAAAGAGTTTTACACAACGTTTGACCGTCTAGTTTGACCGATGATATCACGAACTATAAAATATATGATAATTATACGTTTGTGTATATAAATGTATATATACATATTTAACATGATTAAAGAATGTTTTAATATCTCATTTTGTATTAATAACAACAAGTTATAAGTATATTTTGAAACTACTAACTTAAGTTTTCAAAACGATAACTATACGTAACGTTATTTGACTTAAATACTTATGACCTATAATGTTTATACATATATCGTATAAATAATGTATTTAATCACTTTTAAAGACTTAAATACATAAAACAATATAAGTGTATTCACAAAAGATAGCTATATTTGAATCCTCATTCCATTTTTCACAAAATTTCTATACGTATACCTAGAGTATTTGTACTCGTATCATACCAAGCTTCTATACGTATTTACTATTGGTATATACACATCAAATCACCACCTAACCAGCCCTTATTCATGCCTTATGTATAAGGTAATTACTTTTGAATCATTGCAAGACTAATTACAAAAATACAAACTAAAATTTTGTCATGTTATCCTTAAAGATCACATTTTTAGGAGTATATATGTATCATCATTTTTGATTCATTTTTACTTCAATCTCTTAACTAAAAACACACACTCTTTCTTACTCTCTAAACTCCATAACAATCCAGCAAAGTTCCATGAAGATCTAGCCATAAAAACATCACTTAAACACCATAAGAAAAACCTTACAAAAACACTTCAAGAATCCTTTCAAGAACACAAGTTTACTTCCAATCTTTCATCCAACTCCATCACTCTTTTGGTTCTAGATTTTTACTTCTCTTTTACAGAAATCTTGTCCAAGTAACTTGAGGTAGTAACTTTGTTCATAACCTTATTCGATTCATATATATATAGCTATCTTATTTTGTGGTATAAAATTTTAACAATAAGAACATAGTTTGAATGTTTTCAAACTTGTTTGCAAACTAAATAGATCCTTCTCACTTAACTTTTAAAATACTTCAAGACCTGTAATATATCATAAATATATGCTAATTTAACAAGGTATAACTTGGTTTTTCAAAGAACACCTTAAAAACTGAATTTACGACGTCGGAGTGCAACCGGGGGCTGTTTTGGGTTGGATAATTAAAAACCATCTTAAACTTTGAATTGGAGGTTTATTTTCTGGAAAAATTATTTTTACTATGAATATGATAACACATAAAAATTTCATGATTTAACTCAAAGTATAAGTATTTTTAGAAAAATAATCATTTAAGGTTGTTTACATGATGGAAAATGATTAACTTCATAAGTTTCACTAAAGTTTGACCTATGACCTGTGATTTCGAATACAAACTAAGGTATTTACAGTTCATAGTCTTAAAGAGGGACTCGATCCAAGGAAGTGGCAAGTTGAATCAACGAAAACGGAGTTGTAACGAAGAAACTATGACCAAAACGAGATCGGATATCTAAGACTAGTTTAGCTACGAAAATAATTGGAGAAAATTAAATAAATCACATCTTTTTAAAATAACATGATATTTTATATATATGTACTCATAATTTAATTTTATATGGTTCAGGATCACCCGTAAACAATACGAGAAGATTAATCATAAGATCCCATGATTGTACGCAACACGTCATTTGACAACACCGGTACCGTGGGTCAAGATTAATCTCGACCAATACATATACGATAGGGGTTTTTATTTATTTCATTGGGGGTTTATTAAACACCTAAAAATGAACCATTAAAATTGAATTACTAACATCGGACTGCTAACTACGGACTAAGGAATTATTAAAAGTATTATAAGTATATATATGTGACGTTTGTTTAAAAAGAAAAGGTATTGATATATTATATATGGATAGGTTCGTGATATCAATCGGAGACCAAGTCAAAATTACATATCTTCAAGACGAAAGTGAGTATATAGTCCCACTTTTAAACTCTAAGTATTTCGGGATGAGAATACATGTATTTTATGTTTTACGTTATGGACACAAGTAACTGAAAAATATATTCTACGTTGAGTTGTACCACTGGCATACTTCCCTGTAGCTTGGTAACTATTATTTACAGCGGTATTGTAAACGCGAATCCTGTTGATAGATCTATCGGGCCTGACAACCCCAACCGGACTGGACGACCAGTATTCAACGGTTGCACAGTACTTCGTTTCGTGACTACACTTGGTACGGTGTAGTAAGATTTTATAATAAAGGGAATATGCGACGTGATTAAATGTTAAGTATGGTTACCAAGTGCTCAACCACTTAGAATATTTTTATTGAAATGTTTATATACGAAATCTTGTGGTCTATATATATATATTGCTGCGCACTAAACCTATATCTCACCAACTTTATGTTGACGTTTTTAAACATGTTTATTCTCAGGTGATAATTAAAGCTTCCGCTGCATTATGTTGAATCTAAGCAGGATCATGCGTACTCATATTTGTGTCAAAAATAAAACTGCATATCCGAGGACGTGTGTTGTAAAATATGCTAGAAATCGTGTTGTTATTATCATTTGTAAAGTTTGTAAGTCGAAGATTATCGTTAAACGATAATCATCTTTTTATTGTCTAAAGCTTGTAACAAAAATAATGGTTTGGTTTGTAATGTATAATATATGCAGTTTTCCTTTTTAAAAATGTCGCATATAGAGGTCAATACCTCGCAATGAAATCATACGTTATCTAACACGTTCTTATGGTTAAGGACGGGTTATGACACAATGAAATCATACGTTATCTAACTCGTTCTTATGGTTAAGGACGGGTTATGACATTAACCATATGTATATCCATATATATATCGTCATGTCGTTTTTACAAGTTTTAACGTTCGTGAATCGCCGGTCAACTTGGGTGGTCAATTGTCTATATGAAACATATTTCAATTAATCAAGTCTTAACAAGTTTGATTGCTTAACATGTTGGAAAAATTTAATCATGTAAATATCAATCTCAATTAATATATATAAACATGGAAAAGTTCGGGTCACTACACAATGCGTCAAAAGTTCGTTTTAAAGTTCATCAAACCCTAACCAAAATCATGAATTCAACCATTTTGCAAATGAAGCTTTTCTAAATCAACCAACACATCAAATTGAAGCTAATGATGCTAGTAACACATTTAATACATGAACTTTATCATTTAAACAACATTTAATCACTCAAAACTCAAGATTAAATAAACCCATTTCAAGTTCATGCTAGTTTATGCAAAACAACAAGATCGAGCAATTAAATCATATATTCATGCTAGACACGAGCCATAGACACTAACTAACACCATTTCAAGTCAAAAACACGAATTTAGAGAAATCTAGAGTTTTAGAAATGTTACCCAAACGAGATGAAGTTGGTATCAAATTGTAGAGGATGAAGAGAGGATTCCAAATATGTAATTTGTTTTGTTGTAAGCTTCCTAGTTCGAATTTGGATAATGAATTTGTGAATTTGGTGTTTGAGTTCCAATAATGGAAATAGAGAGAAAAAGAGAAAGAGAGGTGGGATTGAATGAGTGGTGGTAGTGGTGGGTTGACTAGTTGACCTAGTCAACTAGTTTGCCCACTAGCCAACTTTGGTCCCTCAAGTTTCAAAGCGGGTGCGGGAATTAACCAAACGAATATTTTAAAAACGCTCGAGTAAACGAGTGATGTTATAATTAAATAATGGGAATATTATGAACGTTAGTCAATGGAAATCACGAATTTAAATAACAAAAGATATTATTTTAAAAAAAAAAGACAGTGTTAAAAATAAATTTAACGGAAAAACGCGGGATGTTACATTACCTACACCTTAAAATAAATTTCGTCCCGAAATTTAGTTGGAGATAGTAGTTGTTGTATCTTCTTCGAAACTTTTATGTTGTAAATTCTACGAATAAGTGAAGGTACTCCCTTGGGCATTTCAACGAACTTTGACGGTCGAGATTTTACGTTGTATTGGAGTTTGGTTTCACGATTCATAGTTTCAACCGGTCCTCCTAGGAAATGAAGTTTATCGTCGTTAGTAAGCTCATCGAAAAGGAATAACAAGTTCTTGTTTCGCAAAACACGTCTTTAAGTTGATACATAGAATGTAGGATGAAAGGAGACTCAAATGAGTCAGAAATTCTAAACCACAAGCAACGGGTCCAAAACGCTCCAAGATTTCAAAAGGATCAAAATATCACGGATTTAGCTTTATACGTTTCCCGAAATGGATTACACCTTTCCAAGGTGCGGCTTTTAACGTTACACGGTTACCCACTTAGAATCCGAAATATTTACGTCTAACATCGGCATAGCTCCCTTGGCGACTACGAGCCGTCTCGAGACTTTCTAGGATTTGAATAATTTTCTCGGTCGTTCCTGAATAAACTCGGGCCCGGTGAATTGATCATTGTTTACGTGGTTCAACAAAGGAGAATGACGTTTCCGGTCATATAAGATTTCAAAAGGTGTGACGTTAAGACTCGAATGATAACCATCATTGTAAGGGGAATCGTCTAAAGGATAAAAATACAAGTTCGTGGTATGTTTTCCCAAGGTTGGAATCATGTGTTTGTTGGGTCCGTCGGGTTGTGGATGATATGCGGTACTCATGTCTAAACGTGCTCCTGAGGTTTTTGTAAGGCACTCCGAAATCTAGAAGTGAAACGAGAATCTCTATCTGAAACGAGGTACATTTCAGTAAGGTATGTTTGAACAAGTCCGTTAGGACTCGAAAACGTTAGTTAGAACAAATTTCTCAAGAAATTCGCGTCGCGGAAGATTTATCGGTTTCCAAAAACGTTCGTCGGGACTATTCACCCTCGAGGCGAATACTAGTATAACGTGGAGAGTCTCTCTCTCCATTGAGAGTTTAGAATAAAAGATTTCCTGAATCGGAATTATGAGGGTGATGCAAGAGAAGTTTCCGCCCCGATGTGAGCATAACGAGTAAATTGTAGTTAATCAATAAGACTGTGCGAGGACGAGATAGTATACACGTGTAATATATGGTTGAAGTCGAAAGAATTCGTCATTCATTCGGAAGCATAAATATAGTTCGACAATAATCGAAGGTGTGTCCCCGGTATGGTTGTTGTCAGTACTTTCGGAGTTTTCAGATGTCCAAACATGAAAAGATGAAATCATGTACATGGCACATGGTGGTGATTAGGTTGATCGAGTCCAATCACCATCACGAGTCATTAGAACTTTGGTATGACTTACCGTAATATAACCACGTTGATCGAGTGTCGTTATATTACGCTAACTCATACCTCCATTCCCACATCACTCCATAGATTCAAGTTCGTGTAATCGTGAAGTTTTAAAATGAACAAAGTGTAACGACGTCTCTAACGTGACTAGTATTAATCGAAAGAATTAGTGCAACTCTAAAGAAACGTTCCCCGAGGGAAGTGTATAAATGATTGTTCACGTCAAAGCGGTTCAAGTCAAACAATAATGTATTCCGGTACGAGAAGTGTAACGAATCATGATAACGAATAGTACGCAACCGTAGTGATAAAAATGGTGATGACGATACTCACCTCGAGTAGTGATGGTAGTAACAAGAAGTGGTAGATAGTAAGGAACACCGGTGTGACACCGATAGTAAGTTGAAACGGTGGCAAATAACAATCTGGGAAACAGAGTTCCCGAACAAGTATGACTAATGAAGTCGTCGTCGTCCTTACGCGTATGAATCTTAAGTTTACGAGTGTTACTCGAAAGTGGTAGATTACAGATTCGTATGATGAAAACCTGGTACCATTAAAAAGTTTTCCTAAGAATGATTCAAGTATAATGCACAAGTAGTCAAGTAAGTGCTATCTATAGCAAATGTATGTCAGAATGCAATGATTAGCTATCCAGTTGTAGTCTAGATTCACTAATACGTCCTAACGACTCTGTTAGACACACTAATGCACATCCTAGATCCCTACAACCAATGCTCTGGTACCATCTGTAATGACCCGGCCAAATCGTCATTGACGGCGTCGTTAACTTAGGTCCCGTTACGTGGTCGTAGTCCCTATAAGAGAGTCGTTTGACCAAAATTATGTCGCATTCATTTGAAATGTACAAAACTTGCAAAGTTTAGTTTACCAAATGGATCGACAATATGTTTAAGTTTACAAAAGTTATAAAGTATGAATGAAATAACTCGCGACATAATTAGTTTAAAATCCCAGTTGCTATAAATAGCGTAAGTATATAGACAAAAGTTTGAATCCAAAAGTGCTATCCTTAGCGTATGCATGCATGGTTGACTCCAATCAAGTAATCAAAGAGAGCGGAAGCATGTAACAAGTAACCAAGTATGAACCTGAGAAAACATATAGAAAACTGTCAACGAAAACGTTGGTGAAATCATAGGTTTAAGTAAGTAAGTGAGTAAAAGTAAGTCGAACCACAAGATTTGCAACATTGATAAAATAGTAATACATTCTAAAAGTTAATATTCACGAGCACCCAGTTATCAAGGCTTAACATTTCGTCCGTTGATACCCCATTAATAGTGCTAGAATAACACTGTTTCCCAAAAATATATTTCATCCGTAGACGGTAGCGAACCGTCCTAGATGAGGGTTTGTCAAACCCATATGGCCATACAACATAAGTTCACGCCTACACTTACACACTGCAAGAGTAACTAATGATAATCGAATTGAGAATTTCGTTCTAAACTCGTATGTAGAATGTTTGTTTTCATGTACTTGTGTTCACTTAGTTAAAAGAAACGTTTATGTTTTCTCATCCCAAATATAAGTTCAAAAGAGTAAAAGTGGGACTATGATCTCACCTCGAGTGCACGAGTATAAAAGTACTTCACAAAGTAAACGTATGCATGATTGTTGCTTAGCCTTGACCTAAACAAGTAAGTTGTATCAATTAACCGGTTACGATACAAGGTCGGGAGAAATGTGTTCAATTAGTCCTATGGCTCGTTACGACTCGATTATATAGCATGTGAATCACGTTGTCAAGTTTCATGCAAGAAACAAGTATAAAAGAAGATTAGAAGGATTGCATAAGTGTTTGGTTAAGTTTGACTAAAAGTCAGACTTTGGTCAAAGTCAACAAAAAAGTCAACACGTTTGGGTCGGGTCCCGAACTATTTTTCTGAGGTTTTTAATCATATATGAGCATGTTAGAACAAGTTACATGTGAATCGGAGGTGCATAGCATAGCAAACATTATTCGAAAATTGACAAAGTTGGACAGACCACTTTGGCACGACGCGTGGGTATATGGAGCGCCGCGCCATTACCTGTGCAGAGAAAATTTGGCAGTTTTTTTAAGTTTTATGCACGAACCTAACTTCAAACAATCACCATTTATGATCCGCAAACAACCAAAACATGTATCTTGTATCATCGGAAAGGTATTTTGACAAGGAAAACAACTAAACACATTTCAACAATCACATTTACTTTTACAACAACCAAAATCACATTCAAAGCTCCACATTAAATGCATTCAAGTTCATAAAACGCATTTCTAGACTCGGGAATCCAATTTACACATACGATATGCCGTTTTGAAGGTAATGAAACATACAATACAACTAAACACTTACTAACAACATTTCATAGCATTCAATGCATCAAAAGTTCGTTTTAAAGTTCATCAAACCCTAACCAAAATCATGAATTCAACCATTTTGCAAATGAAGCTTTTCTAAATCAACCAACACATCAAATTGAAGCTAATGATGCTAGTAACACATTTAATACATGAACTTTATCATTTAAACAACATTTAATCACTCAAAACTCAAGATTAAACAAACCCATTTCAAGTTCATGCTAGTTTATGCAAAACAACAAGATCAAGCAATTAAATCATATATTCATGCTAGACACGAGCAATAGACACTAACTAACACCATTTCAAGTCAAAAACACGAATTTAGAGAAATCTAGAGTTTTAGAAATGTTACCAAAATGAGATGAAGTTGGTATCAAATTGTAGAGGATGAAGAGAGGATTCCAAATATGTAATTTGTTTTGTTGTAAGCTTCCTAGATCGAATTTGGATGATGAATTTGTGAATTTGGTGTTTGAGTTCCAATAATGGAAGTAGAGAGAAAAAGAGAAAGAGAGGTGGGATTGAATGAGTGGTGGTAGTGGTGGGTTGACTAGTTGACCTAGTCAACTAGTTTGCCCACTAGCCAACTTTGGTCCCTCAAGTTTCAAAGCGGGTGCGGGAATTAACCAAACGAATATTTTAAAAACGCTCGAGTAAACGAGTGATGTTATAATTAAATAATGGGAATATTATGAACGTTAGTCAATGGAAACCACAAATTTAAATAACGAAAGATATTATTTTTAAAAAAAGACAGTGTTAAAAATAAATTTAACGGAAAAACGCGGGATGTTACAACAGGTGTCTAAACCATGTTGCGGACATCCTCTCAATAACTTTCCAAATCTTGTCCACGCCTCATATAGATTTTCATTCGGTTTCTGTGTGAACGTAACAATTTCTCCTTGAAGTCTTACGGCTTTAGATGCCGAAAAGAATTGTTTAAGAAATTTTTCAACTAAAACGTCCCATGTATCAATCGCCCCTTCAGGTAACGATTCCAACCAATCTTTGGCTTCTCCCTTTAAAGTCCAGGGAAATAACATGAGATATATCTGTTCATCCTCAACTTCTCGTATTTTAAATAGTGTGCTGATCCTATTAAAGGTACGAAGATGTTTATTTGGATCTTCCTTCGGCGCACCACTAAATTGGCATTGATTAGTCACCATGTGTAGAATTTGTCCTTTGATTTCATAATCTGGTGCATTAATGTCTGGATGAGTAATTGTGTGACCTTGGCCAGTGCGTTTAGCTCGCATTCGGTCTTCCATACTTAGAGGTTCCAGATTCTCCATAATTGAATTTGTTGAATCTGAATCACTAGAGGATTCTGATTTAATGGTTCGTTCCTCAACAATCTCTGTTTGAATGATTGGTGGTTCCAGAGGAAAAATTAATGGTTCAGGATCTATGAATCGTCCCTGAATATTCTCCGGATTCTCAATTGTGAGGTTGGGTTCAAAAAATGGATTATCGGAAATTTGAATTGGAGTACTTGGTCGACTGGATGACGATTCTAAAGAAAAATCAACAGCGACAATATTTGCTAGATGTCTTGATCTGGTTACAGGTGGTGAACATACAAAAGGTGGTGAACGTCTTGCTCGGTGCATTCACTGAATATCCTATTAGTTTTTTAAAAAAAAGAAGAAAAATTATATAAGTTATCCAATTAATAGACTTTTCTGATTTTGCCCACGTTTCGAATAGCCAAAAGATGCAGCAGAGGGGCAGGATTCGTTTGGTCTCAATATAATTGAGTACTGTTTGGCTCCAATAACCCGGTCCACGTACAAATCCAACTATTACTACGAACCAGAAAATTTTGATGTCTATCAATTTAACCACTTAAAATAAATTTTCGTAATTTTAAGAAATTTGGATAAGAAGTAGAATAAAAATCTATGTCCTAAAAACTAGGATGGCGAGAAATAAGAAAGAAAAAGAAAGAGCGCGTCGAAATAGGTCGAAAAAGAAAAGGGTTGAAAAATAAAAGGCGTCGAAAAATAAGAAAGAAAAAGAGTGACTTATAAAACTTTAAAAACACTCGGCTAACCCAACCTTATTACTATCACTAACTTAAAATTAAAATTACAAATTGAGATTACTAATTGGAGTGATAATTGATACATAGGTAAAAGGCGTCGAAAAATAAAAATAAGAAAGTAGTGCGTCAAAACTTAAAAAGGAACTAAAAACTAAAAATTAAAAGTTGCGTCTAAAAATATTAAAGCTTACAAGTAAAACTATATCCCAAATGGCAATAACTTAAAAAGGAACTAAAACTTAAAAAGGTGTCGCAAAATTCTAAAGCACTTAAATCTTATTCTAAAGAAAAAGCACTTAAGAGATTTTACGGCAAAGCCTAAAAATCTAGAAATAAAAATAACTATGGAAAAAACTAAGTCATAAAACTAAATACGAACGAAAAATATAAAAATTACGCTAAAACAATTAAAAATGAGACAAAATAAAAATATACTAAAAGTTGTAAAAAGTACAATTTTTATAAAAATATTATTTTTATATTATTTATTTTATAAAACTATTAATTTTATAATTTAATTAAACTAATTAAACTAAATATACAAATTAAATAAATAAACTAAACTAAATAATAAAAAAAATAACCCTAATTAGGGTTAAAGTAAAAATAATATAATTAAACTCCGTAATTAATGCTGGTTGCAGTCAACTGTGGCGTGTCAGCAGAGCTCATGCGATCGCATGAGTTCTTAGTTACCCAGCCATGCGATCACATGGGCTAGGGTTTCGGGCCAGACACTGGGCTGCTACAGTACTGGACTCGAGTTTTAATATATTTTTTTTTCTGTTTTGCTGTATTATATATTTATAATATATTTATATAAATTAAATAAAAATTATATTTTTACAAACTAAAAATAGAAATAAAGAAATTTTATAAAACTTAAATATTTAACAAACTCTTAAAAATATTTATATTTTCATTTTTCTTTTTATATTTTCGAATATTTAAAACGTATTTTTACAAAAGCGTATTTTTTTTTATATTAGCGTTGCGCTTCTGGCGTTTAAGCAAGAAATTGGATTCTCCGGCAGCGGCGCCAAAAATACTTGATGTTCGCAGAGGTGTATATGAAATAGCTTATATTATTAAATTTTAGCAGGAAATACTATTAAATACGATACAATTTTACACAAGATATTTATTTATTTAAAGAATGGATATACTTAAACCTTGCTACAACACTTATAGGCAGTGTACCTAATCGTACAGTAGTGTAGTTTTTAGTAAGTCCGGTTCGTTCCACATGGAATCTTTTAAACAAAGCTTAACTCTATATTAGTTTTAATTTATAAAAATACAAATATATAAATAAGTAATATTATTATTATAAAAGGGGGGGTTTTTACCATTTAATGACCGGTTTGTCGATTTTAAAAACTTTAGTCGCAGTTAAAATCTAATGTAAAATAATAAAAATAAATATAACTTAATTTAAAGCGTAAAGTAAATAACGATAAGGAAATTGCAATAAATAAAAGTGCGATGAAATAAAATACAATAATTAAAAAGTGTGTTAATTAAAAGTGCAATTAAATACAATGACAATAAATAAAAGTGCGATAATTAGAAGTGCAATTAAATGTAAAATAAAGGAAATTAAATATGAAATAAAAGAATTATGCTTATTTAAACTTCCGTAATCATGATGTTTGACGTGTTGATTTTAGTTTTATGCCCATGGGTTAATTGTTCTTTGTCCTGGATTATTTAATATGTCCGTCTGTTTTTTGTCCATAACAGTCCATCAGTCATAAATATAAAGTGCGAGTGTCCTCGTCAAATTATCCTTATACTCGAAGTTAAATATTCTAACTAATTGGGGACTTAAACTGTAACAAGGTTTTAATACTTTGTTTAATAATTACACCAGGATATCGACTGTGTGTAACCCAAGGTTTTAATACTTTGTTATCAATTATGCCAAGTGTCCTTGTACATAATTTCACCCCTGTTTTAATAATTTCATAGACTATTAATTCATTCCCGTGTCCGGTTAAATGAACGATTATTCGTACATATAAATATCCCGCCCATCGTGTCCGATCGAGTGTATATGGTTATTTATAGGGATGTCCAATTGTAAATCTTTATATTAAAATTAACAAACTATCATTTAGTTAAACAAATATAAATCCCATTAATAGCCCATAGTCTAATTTCCACAAGTGTCGTTCTTTTGTCCAAACCCCAATTATGGTACAAAGCCCAATTACCTAATTTTAGTAATTAGCCCAACATCATGATTACTTCGTTTTAAATAAGCATAATAATAACTTAGCTACGAGACATTAAATTAAAAAGGTTGAACATAACTTACAATGATTAAAAATAGCGTAGCGTTACACGGACAGAATTTCGACTTACACCCTTACAACATTCGCTAACATACCCTTATTATTAGAAATTAAAATTAAAATTAAAATTATAATATAATATAATTATATATATATATATATATATCGTATGAGAGAGTTGGATGGATATATATTTATATGATGCACCAAAGCTCGATTTTTATAGGCATGTGGGCTGGAAAAGAGCCTCATGCGATCGCATAGGCTTTGCCCTTCAAGGCCATGCGATCGCATGGCCAGCTGGGGAGGCTCAAAAGTCTTTAAAAACGTGGGCTGCTTATTTATTTATTATATAATATAATATATATAATTAAATTTAATTATATATATATTATATTATATTCTTGTACTCCGTTGACTTGTAATTTTTAGTCCGTTGCGTCGAGCGTTGAGAGTTGACTCTGGTCCCGGTTCCGAATTTTCGAACGTCCTTGCGTACAATTTAATATCTTGTATTTTGTGTTTCGAATCTTGTACTCTTGTAATTTTGAGACGTTTCTTATCAATAATTGGAACCTCTTTGATTGTACTTTGTACTTTTTAGCTTTTTGGTCATTTGCGTCTTCAATTCTCCGAATCTGTCTTTTGTCTTCACCTTTTATTATTTAAACGAATATCACTTGTAAATAGGACAATTGCAACTAAAAACTTGTCTTTCTTGAGGAATAATGCTATGAAATATATTTTTGTTTTTAGCATTATCATTAGCGTTATACATGTGAAAGGTATGCTAATTATGTAACTAGTATGTATGCGGATTTGGTAAGTGTTTGCATGTAAGTAAGTTATATATGTGTATGTATAATTGTTGCACTCACTAAGCCTTGCTTACCCTCTCGTTGTTTACCATTTTATAGGTTCCGGCTTGGACAAGGGTAAGGGCATACGGTTGGATTAGTTGTCTCCTGCTTATTTTGACAGGGGGTGCTTTTGGGTTAGCTTTTGAAGTTGGCCTAACGTTTTGGGTAGTTTAGCCCCAAACCATGCTCGAGTGTCGTTTGGATTATAAACTTTCATTTGTAGTGGGTTAAACTTGTATTAAACTTAATTAATGGCCTTCGTGCCTTTTGTAAACATTTAAATTATTGTACGTTTAAATGGAACTTGTGGAATGGCTTACATATTTAATTGGCGCGTAAATGTGTATTATTTTAAAAAAAAATTATCGTATGGAATACGGGTTGGGTTGTTTCAAGTGGTATCAGATCATGGTCTAAGGGATTCAGGCGACTCAAGATAGGTGCCTAGACTTAGACTTTATTGTGTGAGCGCTTTATGCGGGACTTGTAGGACTTTGGGTCTAATCGGAATTTGTTAGTGCTTTGGTTTATGTGAACTAACCTTGTGCTAATTGTTTTGTGTTGTGTTTATCAATCATCAAGCAAGACGGACGTTGTACTAGCAAGTTAATGCAACGTGATCGCGTAACAACGATTAGCTACCGTTGTTACGGGTGCAAATCGTGTCAAACGAGTAATGTACGACGATTGTTGAGCAAGATGGAGTAGTGTGGTGCGCATGTATATACTTACGTGTTATGCCTTTCGTTCATGGTCTAACCTTTTCCGTTTTATAGAATGAAGACGAGAAACGGACATGATAACGATATCGGTGGTACAAACGAGGACCCCGAATTCACGGCCAAAGTTGAGGCCATCTTGAAGAACTACAAGGAGGATTTTCTTGTTAGCATGAGAAAAGTTTTCAAGGAATCGGTTAACGAGCAGATAACCGATTTAATTAATGACCGAATGAAGGCCACTGTCGATGAGGCTCTTGACGCTAGAAACATTTATCCTCGTGGTGAAGTGAAATGTCCCGTTCTTATTGATTAAAAACGTTCCATATTAATTGATTTCGTTGCGAGGTTTTGACCTCTATATGAGACGTTTTTCAAAGACTGCATTCATTTTTAAAACAAACCATAGCCTTTATTTCATAAATAAAGGTTTAAAAAGCTTTACGTAGATTATCAAATAATGATAATCTAAAATATCCTGTTTACACACGACCATTACATAATGGTTTACAATACAAATATGTTACATCGAAATCAGTTTCTTGAATGCAGTTTTTACACAATATCATACAAACATGGACTCCAAATCTTGTCCTTATTTTAGTATGCAACAGCGGAAGCTCTTAATATTCACCTGAGAATAAACATGCTTTAAACGTCAACAAAAATGTTGGTGAGTTATAGGTTTAACCTATATATATCAAATCGTAACAATAGACCACAAGATTTCATATTTCAATACACATCCCATACATAGAGATAAAAATCATTCATATGGTGAACACCTGGTAATCGACAATAACAAGATGCATATATAAGAATATCCCCATCATTCCGGGACACCCTTCGGATATGATATAAATTTCGAAGTACTAAAGCATCCGGTACTTTGGATGGGGTTTGTTAGGCCCAATAGATCTATCTTTAGGATTCGCGTCAATTAGGGTGTCTGTTCCCTAATTCTTAGATTACCAGACTTAATAAAAAGGGGCATATTCGATTTCGATAATTCAACCATAGAATGTAGTTTCACGTACTTGTGTCTATTTTGTAAATCATTTATAAAACCTGCATGTATTCTCATCCCAAAAATATTAGATTTTAAAAGTGGGACTATAACTCACTTTCACAGATTTTTACTTCGTCGGGAAGTAAGACTTGGCCACTGTTGATTCACGAACCTATAACAATATATACATATATATTAAAGTATGTTCAAAATATATTTACAACACTTTTAATATATTTTGATGTTTTAAGTTTATTAAGTCAGCTGTCCTCGTTAGTAACCTATAACTAGTTGTCCACAGTTAGATGTACAGAAATAAATCGATAAATATTATCTTGAATCAATCCACGACCCAGTGTATACGTATCTCAGTATTGATCACAACTCAAACTATATATATTTTGGAATCAACCTCAACCCTGTATAGCTAACTCCAACATTCACATATAGAGTGTCTATGGTTGTTCCGAAATATATATAGATGTGTCGACATGATAGGTCGAAACATTGTATACGTGTCTATGGTATCTCAAGATTACATAATATACAATACAAGTTGATTAAGTTATGGTTGGAATAGATTTGTTACCAATTTTCACGTAGCTAAAATGAGAAAAATTATCCAATCTTGTTTTACCCATAACTTCTTCATTTTAAATCCGTTTTGAGTGAATCAAATTGCTATGGTTTTATATTGAACTCTATTTTATGAATCTAAACAGAAAAAGTATAGGTTTATAGTCGGAAAAATAAGTTACAAGTCATTTTTGTAAAGGTAGTCATTTCAGTCGAAAGAACGACGTCTAGATGACCATTTTAGAAAACATACTTCCACTTTGAGTTTAACCATAATTTTTGGATATAGTTTCATGTTCATAATAAAAATCATTTTCTAAGAATAACAACTTTTAAATCAAAGTTTATCATAGTTTTTAATTAACTAACCCAAAACAGCCCGCGGTGTTACTACGACGGCGTAAATCCGGTTTTACGGTGTTTTTCGTGTTTCCAGGTTTTAAATCATTAAGTTAGCATATCATATAGATATAGAACATGTGTTTAGTTGATTTTAAAAGTCAAGTTAGAAGGATTAACTTTTGTTTGCGAACAAGTTTAGAATTAACTAAACTATGTTCTAGTGATTACAAGTTTAAACCTTCGAATAAGATAGCTTTATATGTATGAATCGAATGATGTTATGAACATCATTACTACCTTAATTTCCTTGGATAAACCTACTGGAAAAGAGAAAAATGGATCTAGCTTCAATGGATCCTTGGATGGCTCGAAGTTCTTGAAGCAGAATCATGACACGAAAATAAGTTCAAGTAAGATCATCACTTGAAATAAGATTGTTATAGTTATAGAAATTGAACCAAAGTTTGAATATGATTATTACCTTGTATTAGAATGATAACCTACTGTAAGAAACAAAGATTTCTTGAGGTTGGATGATCACCTTACAAGATTGGAAGTGAGCTAGCAAACTTGAAAGTATTCTTGATTTTATGAAACTAGAACTTTTGGAATTTATGAAGAACACTTAGAACTTGAAGATAGAACTTGAGAGAGATCAATTAGATGAAGAAAATTGAAGAATGAAAGTGTTTGTAGGTGTTTTTGGTCGTTGGTGTATGGATTAGATATAAAGGATATGTAATTTTGTTTTCATGTAAATAAGTCATGAATGATTACTCATATTTTTGTAATTTTATGAGATATTTCATGCTAGTTGCCAAATGATGGTTCCCACATGTGTTAGGTGACTCACATGGGCTGCTAAGAGCTGATCATTGGAGTGTATATACCAATAGTACATACATCTAAAAGCTGTGTATTGTACGAGTACGAATACGGGTGCATACGAGTAGAATTGTTGATGAAACTGAACGAGGATGTAATTGTAAGCATTTTTGTTAAGTAGAAGTATTTTGATAAGTGTATTGAAGTCTTTCAAAAGTGTATAAATACATATTAAAACACTACATGTATATACATTTTAACTGAGTCGTTAAGTCATCATTAGTCGTTACATGTAAGTGTTGTTTTGAAACCTTTAGGTTAACGATCTTGTTAAATGTTGTTAACCCAATGTTTATAATATCAAATGAGATTTTAAATTATTATATTATCATGATATTATCATGTATGAATATCTCTTAATATGATATATATACATTAAATGTCTTTACAACGATAATCGTTACATATATGTCTCGTTTAAAAATCATTAAGTTAGTAGTCTTGTTTTTACATATGTAGTTCATTGTTAATATACTTTATGATATGTTTTCTTATCATAGTATCATGTTAACTATATATATATATATCCATATATATGTCATCATATAGTTTTTACAAGTTTTAACGTTCGTGAATCACCGATCAACTTGGGTGGTCAATTGTCTATATGAAACATATTTCAATTAATCAAGTCTTAACAAGTTTGATTGCTTAACATGTTGGAAACATTTAATCATGTAAATATCAATCTCAATTAATATATATAAACATGGAAAAGTTCGGGTCACTACAGTACCTACTCGTTAAATAAATTTCGTCCCGAAATTTTAAGCTGTTGAAGGTGTTGACGAATCTTCTGGAAATAGATGTGGGTATTTCTTCTTCATCTGATCTTCACGCTCCCAGGTGAACTCGGGTTCTCTACGAGCATTCCATCGAACCTTAACAATTGGTATCTTGTTTTGCTTAAGTCTTTTAACCTCACGATCCATTATTTCGACGGGTTCTTCGATGAATTGAAGTTTTTCGTTGATTTGGATTTCATCTAATGGAATAGTGAGATCTTCTTTAGCAAAACATTTCTTTAAATTCGAGACGTGGAAAGTGTTATGTACAGCTACGAGTTGTTGAGGTAACTCTAGTCGGTAAGCTACTGGTCCGACACGATCAATAATCTTGAATGGTCCAATATACCTTGGATTTAATTTCCCTCGTTTACCAAATCGAACAACGCCTTTCCAAGGTGCAACTTTAAGCATGACCATCTCTCCAATTTCAAATTCTATATCTTTTCTTTTAATGTCAGCGTAGCTCTTTTGTCGACTTTGGGCGGTTTTCAACCGTTGTTGAATTTGGATGATCTTCTCGGTAGTTTCTTGTATAATCTCCGAACCCGTAATCTGTCTATCCCCCACTTCACTCCAACAAATCGGAGACCTGCACTTTCTACCATAAAGTGCTTCAAACGGCGCTATCTCAATGCTTGAATGGTAGCTGTTGTTGTAGGAAAATTCTGCTAACGGTAGATGTCGATCCCAACTGTTTCCGAAATCAATAACACATGCTCGTAGCATGTCTTCAAGCGTTTGTATCGTCCTTTCGCTCTGCCCATCAGTTTGTGGATGATAGGCAGTACTCATGTCTAGACGAGTTCCTAATGCTTGCTGTAATGTCTGCCAGAATCTTGAAATAAATCTGCCATCCCTATCAGAGATAATAGAGATTGGTATTCCATGTCTGAAGACGACTTCCTTCAAATACAGTCGTGCTAACTTCTCCATCTTGTCATCTTCTCTTATTGGTAGGAAGTGTGCTGATTTGGTGAGACGATCAACTATTACCCAAATAGTATCAAAACCACTTGCAGTCCTTGGCAATTTAGTGATGAAATCCATGGTAATGTTTTCCCATTTCCATTCCGGAATTTCAGGTTGTTGAAGTAGACCTGATGGTTTCTGATACTCAGCTTTGACCTTAGAACACGTCAAACATTCTCCTACGAATTTAGCAACATCGGCTTTCATACCCGGCCACCAAAAATGTTTCTTGAGATCCTTGTACATCTTCCCCGTTCCAGGATGTATTGAGTATCTGGTTTTATGAGCTTCTCTAAGTACCATTTCTCTCATATCTCCAAATTTTGGTACCCAAATCCTTTCAGCCCTATACCGGGTTCCGTCTTCCCGAATATTAAGATGCTTCTCCGATCCTTTGGGTATTTCATCCTTTAAATTTCCCTCTTTTAAAACTCCTTGTTGCGCCTCCTTTATTTGAGTAGTAATGTTATTATGAATCATTATATTCATAGATTTTACTCGAATGGGTTCTCTGTCCTTCCTGCTCAAGGCATCGGCTACCACATTTGCCTTCCCCGGGTGGTAACGAATCTCAAAGTCGTAATCATTCAATAATTCAATCCACCTACGCTGCCTCATATTCAGTTGTTTCTGATTAAATATGTGTTGAAGACTTTTGTGGTCGGTATATATAATACTTTTGACCCCATATAAGTAGTGCCTCCAAGTCTTTAATGCAAAAACAACCGCGCCTAATTCCAAATCATGTGTCGTATAATTTTGTTCGTGAATCTTCAATTGTCTAGACGCATAAGCAATCACCTTCGTTCGTTGCATTAATACACAACCGAGACCTTGCTTTGATGCATCACAATAAATCACAAAATCATCATTCCCTTCAGGCAATGACAATATAGGTGCCGTAGTTAGCTTTTTCTTCAATAACTGAAACGCTTTCTCTTGTTCATCATTCCATTCAAATTTCTTCCCTTTATGCGTTAATGCAGTCAAGGGTTTTGCTATTCTGGAAAAGTCTTGGATGAACCTTCTGTAGTAACCAGCTAGTCCTAAAAATTGGCGTATGTGTTTCGGAGTTTTCGGGGTTTCCCACTTTTCAACAGTTTCTATCTTTGTCGGATCCACCTTAATACCTTCTTTGTTCACTATGTGACCGAGAAATTGAACTTCTTCCAACCAAAATGCACACTTTGAAAACTTAGCGTACAATTCTTCCTTCCTCAATACTTCTAACACCTTTCTCAAATGTTCACCGTGTTCTTGGTCATTCTTTGAGTAAATAAGTATGTCATCAATGAAAACAATGACAAACTTGTCAAGGTATGGTCCACACACTCGGTTCATAAGGTCCATGAACACAGCTGGTGCATTAGTTAAACCAAACGGCATGACCATAAACTCGTAATGACCGTAATGTGTTCTGAAAGCAGTCTTTGGAATATCATCTTCTTTCACCCGCATTTGATGATACCCGGAACGTAAGTCAATCTTTGAATAAACAGACGAGCCTTGTAGTTGATCAAATAAGTCGTCGATTCTCGGTAGTGGGTAGCGGTTCTTGATGGTAAGTTTGTTCAACTCACGGTAGTCGATACACAACCTGAATGTACCATCTTTCTTCTTGACAAACAAAACAGGAGCTCCCCACGGTGATGTGCTTGGTCGAATGAAACCACGCTCTAAAAGTTCTTGTAATTGGCTTTGCAGTTCTTTCATCTCGCTGGGTGCGAGTCTGTAAGGAGCACGAGCTATTGGTGCAGCTCCTGGTACAAGATCTATTTGAAATTCAACAGATCGATGTGGGGGTAATCCCGGTAATTCTTTCGGAAATACATCGGGAAATTCTTTTGCAATGGGAACATCATTGATGTTCTTTTCTTCAGTTTGTACTTTCTCGACGTGTGCTAGAACAGCATAGCAACCTTTTCTTATTAGTTTTTGTGCCTTCAAATTACTAATAAGATGTAGCTTCGTGTTGCCCTTTTCTCCGTACACCATTAAGGGTTTTCCTTTTTCTCGTATAATGCGAATTGCATTTTTGTAACAAACGATCTCCGCTTTCACTTCTTTCAACCAGTCCATACCGATTATCACATCAAAACTCCCTAACTCTACTGGTATCAAATCAATCTTAAATGTTTCGCTAACCAGTTTAATTTCTCGATTCCGACATATATTATCTGCTGAAATTAATTTACCATTTGCTAATTCGAGTAAAAATTTACTATCCAAAGGCGTCAATGGACAACTTAATTTAGCACAAAAATCTCTACTCATATAGCTTCTATCCGCACCCGAATCAAATAAAACGTAAGCAGATTTATTGTCAATAAGAAACGTACCCGTAACAAGCTCCGGGTCTTTTTGTGCCTCTGCCGCATTAATATTGAAAACTCTTCCGCGGCCTTGTCCATTCGTGTTCTCCTGGTTCGGGCAATTTCTAATAATGTGGCCCGGTTTTCCACATTTATAACAAACTACATTGGCATAACTTGCTCCGACACTACTTGCTCCGCCATTACTCGTTCCGACACCATTTGTTCCTTTCGTTATATTAACCCCTGGTCCGTAGACCTCACACTTCGCCGCGCTATGACCATTTCTTTTACACTTGTTGCAAAATTTGGTGCAGAACCCCGAGTGATACTTTTCACACCTTTGGCATAGCTGCTTCTGATTGTTGTTGTTATTGCGGTTATTATTATTGTTGGGATGATTGTTGTAGTTGCTGTTGTTGTTGTTGTTGTTGTTGTTGGGCCGTTTGTTGTAGTTGCGATTGATGTTGCGATTGTTGGGATAATTGCTGCGATTATTGTTGTAATTGCTGTTGTTGTTGTATTGGTGATTCTTATCACCGTTTTCTTCCCACTTTCTTTTGACTTGCTTCACATTGGCCTCTTCAGCAGTCTGTTCTTTAATTCTTTCTTCAATCTGGTTCACTAGTTTGTGAGCCATTCTACATGCCTGTTGTATGGAGGCGGGCTCGTGTGAACTTATATCTTCTTGGATTCTTTCCGGTAATCCTTTCACAAACGCGTCGATCTTCTCTTCCTCATCTTCGAATGCTCCCGGACACAATAGGCACAATTCTGTGAATCGTCTTTCGTACGTGGTAATATCAAATCCTTGGGTTCGTAACCCTCTAAGTTCTGTCTTGAGCTTATTGACCTCGGTTCTGGGACGGTACTTCTCGTTCATCAAGTGCTTGAATGCTGACCATGGTAGTGCGTACGCATCATCTTGTCCCACTTGCTCTAGATAGGTATTCCACCATGTTAACGCAGAACCTGTGAAGGTATGCGTTGCGTACTTCACTTTGTCCTCTTCAGTACACTTACTTATGGCAAACACCGATTCAACCTTCTCGGTCCACCGTTTCAATCCGATCGGTCCTTCGGTTCCATCAAATTCCAAAGGTTTGCAGGCAGTGAATTCTTTGTAGGTGCATCCTACACGATTTCCTGTACTGCTAGATCCAAGGTTATTGTTGGTATGTAGCGCAGCCTGTACTGCGGCTATGTTTGAAGCTAGAAAAGTACGGAATTCCTCTTCATTCATATTCACGGTGTGTCGAGTAGTCGGTGCCATTTCCTTCAAAATAGTTAAATGGAACAAGTTAATCATACAGAATATTAAGAGTAGTTAATAGTATTTCGTAGCATAATATGAACTCATTTATAAAAGCTTTTTCTTCATATTAGCATTTTATAAGTTTAAATTCGGGTAGTACCTACCCGTTAAGTTCATACTTAGTAGCTAATATACAATTCAACTACTACAATTCTATATGAAAAACTGATTATAATAATATTTCGCGTTCAAACTTTTATACAATATTTTACAAACTTACAATACCGCTTATTTTACATAAAGCATGAAATATAGCACACAATAACTTTGATACAAGATAGTTGTGAAGACAATTCTAGCTAGTACACAAGTCGTTCAGCAAAGGCAATAAAGACACGTAATTCATACGTCCAGAAACAAGTCATGCATTCTGGTTTTACTAGGACTACTTCCCATCCTTGGTCTTGTGCAACATAACCGTTATGGCCGTTGATAAGACAGCGTGTTGTAACGTCATCAAAGGGACGAGGGTTACGTAATGTCCAACAGTCCCGTAATAATCTAAAAACCTCATTTCTTACCCCAATTACCGACTCCGTCACTTGTGGAAACGTTTTGTTTAATAGTTGTAGCCCGATGTTCTTGTTCTCACTTTGGTGAGAAGCGAACATTACTAATCCGTAAGCATAACATGCTTCTTTATGTTGCATGTTAGCCGCTTTTTCTAAATCACGAAGTCCAATATTCGGATATATTGAGTCAAAATAATTTCTTAACCGTTGCGTAAAATAGCATTTGGGTTCCCCGCAATATATGCGTCAAAGTAAACACATCGTAACTTATGGGTTTCCCAATGTGATATCCCCCATCTTTCAAACGAAAGTCTCTTATAAACCAAGAAATTCTTGGAACGTTCTTCGAATGTCTTACAAACTGATCTCGCCTTAAATAGTTGTGCCGAAGAATTCTGACCGACTCTAGACAAGATTTCATCAATCATGTCTCCGGGTAGATCTCTTAAAATATTGGGTTGTCTATCCATTTTATGTTTTTATACTGTAAAATAGACAAGAGTTAGATTCATAAAAAAAAAATACTTATTAATACAAGCAATTTTTACATATATCATAAAGCATAAGCACACTATATTACATATATTACACCACACGAATACAACTATCTTATTCCGACTCGATTGTTTCTTCTTCTTTGGTTTTGGTTCGTTTTGCCAAGTTTCTAGGGATATATGATGTTCCCCTAATACGAGCCGTAATTTTCCACATTGGTTTAGAAAAACCTGGTGGTTTAGAGGTTCCCGGGTCATTGTTACAACTTAAGGACTTCGGGGGTTGACGATACATATAAAGTTCATCGGGGTTGGAATTAGATTTCTCTATTTTTATGCCCTTTCCCTTATTATTTTCTTTTGCCTTTTTAAATTCAGTTGGGGTAATTTCTATAACATCATCGGAATTCTCGTCGGAATCCGATTCATCGGAGAATTGGTATTCCTCCCAATATTTTACTTCCTTGGCGGAAACACCATTGACCATAATTAACCTTGGTCGGTTGGTTGAGGATTTTCTTTTACTTAACCGTTTTATTATTTCCCCCACCGGTTCTATTTCTTCATCCGGTTCCGATTCTTCTTCCGGTTCCGATTCTTCTTCCGGTTCCGACTCTTCTTCCGGTTCCTCTTCGGGAACTTGTGAATCAGTCCACGAATCATTCCAATTTACATTTGACTCTTCATTATTATTAGGTGAGTCAATGGGACTTGTTCTAGAGGTAGACATCTATCACATAATATCAAACGCGTTAAGAGATTAATATATCACATAATATTCACATGTTAAAAATATATAGTTTCCAACAAAATTTGTTAAGCAATCATTTTTCAAGTAAACACGGTCGAAGTCCAGACTCACTAATGTATCCTAACAAACTCGATAAGACACACTAATGCAAATTTTCTGGTTCTCTAAGACCAACGCTCGGATACCAACTGAAATGTCCCGTTCTTATTGATTAAAAACGTTCCATATTAATTGATTTCGTTGCGAGGTTTTGACCTCTATATGAGACGTTTTTCAAAGACTGCATTCATTTTTAAAACAAACCATAGCCTTTATTTCATAAATAAAGGTTTAAAAAGCTTTACGTAGATTATCAAATAATGATAATCTAAAATATCCTGTTTACACACGACCATTACATAATGGTTTACAATACAAATATGTTACATCGAAATCAGTTTCTTGAATGCAGTTTTTACACAATATCATACAAACATGGACTCCAAATCTTGTCCTTATTTTAGTATGCAACAGCGGAAGCTCTTAATATTCACCTGAGAATAAACATGCTTTAAACGTCAACAAAAATGTTGGTGAGTTATAGGTTTAACCTATATATATCAAATCGTAACAATAGACCACAAGATTTCATATTTCAATACACATCCCATACATAGAGATAAAAATCATTCATATGGTGAACACCTGGTAATCGACAATAACAAGATGCATATATAAGAATATCCCCATCATTCCGGGACACCCTTCGGATATGATATAAATTTCGAAGTACTAAAGCATCCGGTACTTTGGATGGGGTTTGTTAGGCCCAATAGATCTATCTTTAGGATTCGCGTCAATTAGGGTGTCTGTTCCCTAATTCTTAGATTACCAGACTTAATAAAAAGGGGCATATTCGATTTCGATAATTCAACCATAGAATGTAGTTTCACGTACTTGTGTCTATTTTGTAAATCATTTATAAAACCTGCATGTATTCTCATCCCAAAAATATTAGATTTTAAAAGTGGGACTATAACTCACTTTCACAGATTTTTACTTCGTCGGGAAGTAAGACTTGGCCACTGTTGATTCACGAACCTATAACAATATATACATATATATTAAAGTATGTTCAAAATATATTTACAACACTTTTAATATATTTTGATGTTTTAAGTTTATTAAGTCAGCTGTCCTCGTTAGTAACCTATAACTAGTTGTCCACAGTTAGATGTACAGAAATAAATCGATAAATATTATCTTGAATCAATCCACGACCCAGTGTATACGTATCTCAGTATTGATCACAACTCAAACTATATATATTTTGGAATCAACCTCAACCCTGTATAGCTAACTCCAACATTCACATATAGAGTGTCTATGGTTGTTCCGAAATATATATAGATGTGTCGACATGATAGGTCGAAACATTGTATACGTGTCTATGGTATCTCAAGATTACATAATATACAATACAAGTTGATTAAGTTATGGTTGGAATAGATTTGTTACCAATTTTCACGTAGCTAAAATGAGAAAAATTATCCAATCTTGTTTTACCCATAACTTCTTCATTTTAAATCCGTTTTGAGTGAATCAAATTGCTATGGTTTTATATTGAACTCTATTTTATGAATCTAAACAGAAAAAGTATAGGTTTATAGTCGGAAAAATAAGTTACAAGTCATTTTTGTAAAGGTAGTCATTTCAGTCGAAAGAACGACGTCTAGATGACCATTTTAGAAAACATACTTCCACTTTGAGTTTAACCATAATTTTTGGATATAGTTTCATGTTCATAATAAAAATCATTTTCTAAGAATAACAACTTTTAAATCAAAGTTTATCATAGTTTTTAATTAACTAACCCAAAACAGCCCGCGGTGTTACTACGACGGCGTAAATCCGGTTTTACGGTGTTTTTCGTGTTTCCAGGTTTTAAATCATTAAGTTAGCATATCATATAGATATAGAACATGTGTTTAGTTGATTTTAAAAGTCAAGTTAGAAGGATTAACTTTTGTTTGCGAACAAGTTTAGAATTAACTAAACTATGTTCTAGTGATTACAAGTTTAAACCTTCGAATAAGATAGCTTTATATGTATGAATCGAATGATGTTATGAACATCATTACTACCTTAATTTCCTTGGATAAACCTACTGGAAAAGAGAAAAATGGATCTAGCTTCAATGGATCCTTGGATGGCTCGAAGTTCTTGAAGCAGAATCATGACACGAAAATAAGTTCAAGTAAGATCATCACTTGAAATAAGATTGTTATAGTTATAGAAATTGAACCAAAGTTTGAATAAGATTATTAACTTGTATTAGAATGATAACCTACTGTAAGAAACAAATATTTCTTGAGGTTGGATGATCACCTTACAAGATTGGAAGTGAGCTAGCAAACTTGAAAGTATTCTTGATTTTATGAAACTAGAACTTTTGGAATTTATGAAGAACACTTAGAACTTGAAGATAGAACTTGAGAGAGATCAATTAGATGAAGAAAATTGAAGAATGAAAGTGTTTGTAGGTGTTTTTGGTCGTTGGTGTATGGATTAGATATAAAGGATATGTAATTTTGTTTTCATGTAAATAAGTCATGAATGATTACTCATATTTTTGTAATTTTATGAGATATTTCATGCTAGTTGCCAAATGATGGTTCCCACATGTGTTAGGTGACTCACATGGGCTGCTAAGAGCTGATCATTGGAGTGTATATACCAATAGTACATACATCTAAAAGCTGTGTATTGTACGAGTACGAATACGGGTGCATACGAGTAGAATTGTTGATGAAACTGAACGAGGATGTAATTGTAAGCATTTTTGTTAAGTAGAAGTATTTTGATAAGTGTATTGAAGTCTTTCAAAAGTGTATAAATACATATTAAAACACTACATGTATATACATTTTAACTGAGTCGTTAAGTCATCGTTAGTCGTTACATGTAAGTGTTGTTTTGAAACCTTTAGGTTAACGATCTTGTTAAATGTTGTTAACCCAATGTTTATAATATCAAATGAGATTTTAAATTATTATATTATCATGATATTATCATGTATGAATATCTCTTAATATGATATATATACATTAAATGTCTTTACAACGATAATCGTTACATATATGTCTCGTTTAAAAATCATTAAGTTAGTAGTCTTGTTTTTACATATGTAGTTCATTGTTAATATACTTTATGATATGTTTTCTTATCATAGTATCATGTTAACTATATATATATATATCCATATATATGCCATCATATAGTTTTTACAAGTTTTAACGTTCGTGATTCACCGATCAACTTGGGTGGTCAATTGTCTATATGAAACATATTTCAATTAATCAAGTCTTAACAAGTTTGATTGCTTAACATGTTGGAAACATTTAATCATGTAAATATCAATCTCAATTAATATATATAAACATGGAAAAGTTCGGGTCACTACATGAAGGAGGTGAAGGAAGGCGGGACTTCCACTACAAAAACTTCAAGGATACTCAACCTCCGATGTTTAATGGGGTGAGGGATCCATTGAAAAGCACTTGTTGGATTTCCGATATCGAGGGGGCGTTCCGTACCGCGGAGTGTCCTCCCGAGAAGAAGACGAGGTATGGGTCTAGCATGTTACGTGAAGAAGGCAAATTGTGGTGGGACGATAAAATCAATTTATATGGTGAAGAGCAATGCATGAGCTTGACATGGGATGAGTTTAAGAAGGAATTTTTCCAAGAATACCGAACTTCTTCCGATCTTGATAGAATCCGAGACGAGTTGCACAATTTGCAACAAGGGTCAATGGACTTGGTTACTCTCAAGTCTACCTTCTTAGCAAAGACCCGTTTTTGCCCGAAATATGTGGGTGATGATCACAAGCTAATGAAGGATTTCTACCGCACTTTGAATGATGAGTTCAAGGGTAAGATTAGTTGGGGTATAGCTAAGTCTTTTGAGGAGTTATTTGAATTGGCTCGGGGTTTTGAGCCGGAGGTTCCAAGAAAGAGTGATTTCATTTTTTCCAAAAGAAATTTTGAAGGTTCTAGTCATTCTAATTTTCAAACAAGAAGAACAAGAACAAGAAGGGTTCCGAAAGTGTCAATAGTGTGAAGAAGGGCGCTACCGGTGGTTTTGAGAACTTTGTCCCTACTTGCTACAATTGTGGGGTACGTGGACATATGGCTCGAGATTGTCCGAAGCCATCTTCAACAAATAAGCTCACTTGTTTTAATTGCAACAAAGAAGGACACCGAAAGTCAGATTGTCCCGATTTGAATAACGATAATGTTAAAAGGCTAGAGAAGGCGGCGGGTACGGCTCGAGGGTGAAACTATTTGATGACTAACGACGGAGCCAAGCAATCCAACGAAGTTGTCTCAGGTACTTTCTTGGTTAATTCCAATCCAGCAAGGATTCTTTTTGATAGCGGTGCAAATTTGTCGTTTGTGTCTCCAAAATTTGTGCCTAAACTTGATAGACCGTTAGCTAAGTTAAGTCGTCCGGTAGAAGTCGAAATAGCGGACGGCAAGACGGTGCTAGTGGTTGATGTGTGTAAAAATTGTGATGTTGTGTTTGGTGTCGAGAACTTTAAAATTGATCTTATCCCGATGACTTTGGGCGACTTTGATATCGTTGTTGGTATGGATTGGCTCGATCGAAATAGAGCCGATATTGCATGCCATGAGAAATTTATCCGTGTGAAGACCCCAAGTGGGGGAGAGTTAATTATTCACGGCGATAAACGAAGAAGACTTGTGCCGATATGTTCTTTTGCACGGGCACGTCGTTTTCTTGTTAGTGGTGGCATGGCTTTTCTTGCCCATGTTGTTGATACTCGTGATGAGCCACCACCCATTCGTGAAATTCCGGTGGTTAGTGAATTCGAAGACATTTTTCCGGACGAGTTACCGGGTGTTCCGGCGGAAAGACAAGTTGAATTTCGCATTGAGTTGGTTCCGGGAGCTACTCCCATTGCTAAAACTCCTTATCGTTTAGCACCAACGGAAATGCAAGAGTTGTTAAATCAAACCCAAGAGTTGCTTGAGAAGGGTTTTATTCGGCCGAGTGCTTCGCCATGGGGCGCTCCGGTTTTTTTCGTGAAAAAGAAGGATGGTAGTATGCGGATGTGCATCGATTATTGGGAGTTGAATAAGGTGACAATCAAGAATCGTTATCCATTGCCTTGGATTGATGATTTGTTTGATCAACTCCAAGGTGCGACGTATTTATCAAAGATTGACCTACGGTCCGACTATCACCAAATGCGGGTCCGTGAGGAAGATATTGAGAAAACGGCTTTTCGAACGCGTTATGGGCATTTTGAGTTTGTAGTAATGCCTTTTGGTCTTACGAATGCATCGGCGGCATTCATGGATCTTATGAACCGAATGTGCCAACCTATGTTGGACAAGTCGGTGATTGTGTTCATTGATGACATACTAGTCTACTCAAAGAGTATGAACGAACATGAACGTCATTTGCGGGAAGTATTGAAGACGTTACGAAGGGAGAAGTTGTATGCTAAATTCTCCAAATGTGAATTTTGGCTAAGGGAGGTTCAATTCCTTGGCCATATTGTGAACAAAGACGGTATTCAAGTAGATCCGGGGAAGATAGAGACGGTGAAGAGTTGGAGACAACCGACTACGCCTACAGAAATCCGAAGTTTTCTCGGATTGGCCGGTTATTATCGTCGGTTTATCCAAGACTTTTCTAAGATCGCTTCTTCGTTGACAAAATTAACGAGGAAGAACGCGAGGTTTAATTGGGAGAACGAGCAAGAAATTGCTTTTAAACTGTTAAAAGAGAAGTTGTGTCAAGCTCCGGTGTTAGTGTTGCCGGAAGGAGTGGAAGACATGACGGTCTATTGTGATGCTTCGTTAAATGGGCTCGGGTGTGTTCTAATGCAAAGAGGTAAATTCATCGCTTATGCCTCTCGACAATTAAAGGAACACGAAACGAGATATCCGACTCATGATCTTGAGTTGGCGGCGGTGGTACGTGCGTTGAAAATTTGGCGCCACTACTTGTATGGTGTCAAGAGTACGATTTATTCGGATCATAAGAGTTTGAAACATCTCTTTAATCAACGAGATTTGAATTACCATCAATGTAGGTGGATGGATGTGGTGAAATATTATGATTGTGAAATACTTTATCATCCGGGCAAGGCGAATGTGGTCGCGGATGCGTTAAGTTGAAAGAGTCATCACCCGGCGTTACGATTGGGATTGTTACGTATGATTATTACTAACGATTTTCTTGAAAAACTCGGTGTGATTCAAATAGAGGCTTACGTTCACAACAAGCATGCGGAGCGAATTATGAGACAATCGAAGTTCATTACTATGGGCTCGCGTGGTTTGTTGTCTTTTCAAGGAAGAGTGTGGGTGCCTAAGATGGGTGATTACCGACAAGTGCTACTCGATGAAGCACATAAGTCAAAGTATTCCATTCATCCGGGCGCGACGAAAATGTATCTTGATTTAAGGAAAGATTATTGGTGGCTGGGCATGAAACGTGATGTTGTGAAGTATGTTGAGCAATGCGTCACGTGTTTGCAAGTTAAGGCCGAGCACCAAAAGCCGTATGGTAAGTTACAACCGTTGGAAATCCCGAAATGGAAATGGGAGCACATTACCATGGATTTCATCACAAAGTTACCTAAAACGGCGAGAACCCAGTTTGATTCGATTTGGGTTATAGTTGATCGACTGACGAAGAGTGCTTTGTTTCTTCCCATTAAGGAAGCGATATCGTCGGAGACCTTGGCTAAGTTGTTTATCAAGGAAGTCATCTCTCGACACGGTGTTCCTATATCTATTATTTCGGATCTAGATACTCGCTTTACATCTCGGTTTTGGGAAAAGTTTCATGAAGATATGGGTACGCAATTGAAGTTGAGCACGACGTATCATCCTCAAACGGACGGTCAAACCGAACGTACGAATCAAACATTGGAGGATATGTTACGGGCATGTATTATCGATTTTGGTGGTAGTTGGGACGAGCACTTACCTTTGGTGGAATTCTCGTACAATAATAGTTATCATACTAGTATTGGGATGCCACCTTATGAGATGCTTTATGGGCGTAGGTGTCGAACCCCGATTTGTTGGGGTGAAGTAGGACAAAAGGAAATCGGGAGTACCGATTTGGTCTTAGAGACGAATAGCAAAATTGATATGATTCGAGAACATTTGAAAAAGGCTCAAGATAGGCAAAAGTCGTATGCCGACAAGCGTAGACGAACGATCGAATTTCAAGAAGGTGACATGGTGATGCTTAAGGTTTCGCCATGGAAGGGTATTATTCGATTTCGAAAACGAGGAAAGTTAGCTCTTCGGTTTATTGGACCATTTAAAGTTTTAGCTCGTGTTGGTGAAGTTACGTATCGTTTGGAATTACCTGAAGAGCTTGCGGGGATCCATAGTACATTTCATGTTTCTCATCTCCGTAAGTGTCTTGCGAATAATTCATCTTGGGTGCCATTAGACGAGATTGAGCTAAATAATAAGTTAGAGTATATCGAGGAACCGATTGCCATACTTGATGAGAAGGTCAAAAGGTTGAGACATAAAGAGGTTAGGACTTTTAAAGTTCAATGGCATCATAGTAAGGGTTCCGAGTTTACTTGGGAGCCCGAAGAGTTTGTGTTGGTTTATCTTCCCTCTTGTCATGCGGCTTGGATCGCGAGGACGCGCTCCGATTCAAGTGGGGGAGAGTTGTAACACCCCGTTTTCCCGTGCGCGTTTAAAGGTACAAACTTAATTATTAGTACGCTTATAACGTGTTCGTTTATGTGATTAAATGAGCCAAAGTGTTAGTTTATGAGTTAGTGCATATATGTGTGTGTGTATATATATGTATATATATTTATGAATGTGTGCGTGAGCGTGTATATGTATGTGTCGCGATGGCGTTGAGTCATGTGAGATTTAAGGTTGAAGCTTAGTCGTGCATAGGAAGAGTGAATGAGGTGTGCTAGTTGTTTGAACCATCGATTTGTGTTAAATTGTCGAAGTGACCAGGCCTAGGCAAACGCCACGCCGTGATAGGCGGGACCGCGCCGCGACAAATAAAGCGAACCTGGATTAGAAAGTATGTTAAGAGGGGTCGTTTTTCCTTCGATACGTCGCGCTGCGACAAACGAGCCGCGCCGTGGCAGATCTGCTGGCCTGACTCCTTTTTCTGCTCTATTTAAAAAGGGTTTTAGGGGTAGTTTGGTCTTTTTGCATGTAGATCTGATGGAAGCCTTTAATACCAACCACTTATCCTCTATTACTCATTTCTTTTCCTTTTTCTTTCACAATTTCCTCCCAAAACATAAAACCCACTTAGATTAAACTTTAGATTTGGAGGTGAAGATTTGTGAATCAATCCTAGGAGCAAGAATTAAAGTTGTTCTCCTTGTTATTAGCTACAAGTGGATAGTTTTGGTAAGTCTCAACTCTATGTTTTGAATTTTAATTGGTTTATGCTAGGGTTTGTTCATTTGAAACTTGTATGACCCATTTGAGGGTTAAATGGGTGGATTTTGGGTTAGATTGTTGAAAGAAAACCCTAACAACCATAATCTAGGGTTTGGTCTAATGAAATGGGGTTTGTAAGTGTTAATGGTGTTGTAAGCATTAAAACACTTGTTAAAATGTGGATGAAATTGTAATTAGGTCATGTTTGACAAAGTTGGAAGTGTAAGTGTTAAAATGGGTCAAAAGGGGTGATGTTGACCTAGTTTGGAGGAAATGGGTATGAATTACCCTAGGTTGTGCTAGTTAAAGTTAGTAGACTTTAAATCACTAGCTTTGGCGATTTAATATGAGTCTTGGCCTTTATGGGCGGTTTTGGGTGTAAGTGAGCTAATAAATGCTAATGGGTCATTAAATGCTCAAAGTGTAAGTAATGTGGTAAATGCCATTAGTTGTGTATTGAATGTGTACCTATGTACTAGGTACTTTGCTCGAAGTATACGGAAGCATTTAAATCACCACCGAAGTGTTAAGGTGAGTGGAATAATTATATATGCATGTATATAATTTATTTACTTGTGAGGTATGGGTTAAAGTTCGTTGTTGACGATACCTCATACGTATGGAATTAAAGTTCGATGTTGACGATGCCATACGATTATTGTAGTGACGTTGATGAGGGTTTAAAGTTCGTTGTTGACGATACCACATATGTGGGTTTAAAATTCGGTGTTGACGATATCACATTAATATAGGCGAATGGGATTTAAGTTCGATGTTGACGATACCATTCGTTGGGCTAGCCTTGAGATCTTGAGTACTATGGATGTTGTGAACGTCATCGTTATACTTGTGTTGTAGCATATTGTATTGTTGTGTTATATGCTATTGTTATACTAGCCTTGTTATCGTGGTACTTAGCGTTATACATGTGAAAAGTATGCTAATTATGTAACTAGTATGTATGCAGATTTGGTAAGTGTTTGCATGTAAGTAAGTTATATATGTGTATGTATAATTGTTGCACTCACTAAGCCTTGCTTACCCTCTCGTTGTTTACCATTTTATAGGTTCCGGCTTGGACAAGGGTAAGGGCATACGGTTGGATTAGTTGTCTCCCGCTTATTTTGACAGGGGGTGCTTTTGAGTTAGCTTTTGAAGTTGGCCTAACGTTTTGGGTAGTTTAGCCCCAAACCATGCTCGAGTGTCGTTTGGATTATAAACTATCATTTGTAGTGGGTCAAACTTGTATTAAACTTAATTAATGGCCTTCGTGCCTTTTGTAAACATTTAAATTGTTGTACGTTTAAATGGAACTTGTGGAATGGCTTACATATTTAATTGGCGCGTAAATGTGTATTATTTTTAAAAAAAAAATTATCGTATGAAATACGGGTTGGGTTGTTTCAGTTTTGGGTTTAGAGTTTAATGTATATGATTTAAGCTTAATGGATAAAAAGAATTAACGTTGAGAGTTAATGGTTTAAAGTTTAGGAATTGCTACATAGGGAGTACGGTTTATGGTTTACAGTTTAGGATTTAGGGTTAAGATTTAAGAATTTATGCTTTATGGTTTAGGGTTTAGTGTATAGGGTTTACGGTTTAGTGTTTAGGGTTTGCGGTTAAGAGTTTAGGGTTTAGAGTTTAGTGTGTAGGGTAAAGGGTTGGTGGTTTAGGGTTTAGTGTGTAGGGTAAAGGGTTGGTGGTTTAAGCTTTAGGGTTTGGTTTAGGGTTTGGGGTTTAGATATAGGGTTTAGAGTTTACTGAATATGGTTTAGGGTTTAGGTTATAAAGTACGAGTATGAGATTACAAAAGTTTAAATAATTTATTCTAACTAACATTTACAGATTGTGAGGAACCAAGACCTCAATCGTAATACATCTTAATTTAATATAATTTATATACTTCGATCTTTTATAAAATAATACTATGTATATCTTATAAGTTTTTGTTTAAATATTTTCTGAAGACCTGATTTACTTTAGCAAAAAGTATAGTGATTGGTTTGCTAAACATAACCAACGTATAATACAACTACGTAGAAAATTGATTGGAGAATTCATTGAAGACGACATTCTACCGATTATCGAAAACATATTATCACATTTCTATAGCTTATTTAATATGAAAAATTTTGCTACTAAATTTGATGTCTTTAGTGTTACTTATGGTACTTGGATGTGTCCTACTCAGCGGTGTATAATGTGGATTGATGGATTACGTCCAACTGATATGCTACAGGAAAGGACACGAAACTATTTATTTACCTTATTTATTATTATTGGTTTTATATTAACTACTTTTTTATATTTCAATTTCGAGATTAACATACATTAATTTAATCTTGATTGACAGTTATTCAACAATCATATTGAAGTTTTTGGACCTCAACTTGAAAAAAATGAAATCTTTAACATAAGAAATTACGAACGAAGAGATTGCACTTACTACAAAATTTAGAAGTCACACTATCAAATACTTTAACAGGGAAATATTTTGTGAATAAAGGAGACGAAGTTGCAATGTCAAGTTATTACAATTCTATGTCATTTTTAGTTGGAAAACTTGCTATTATACACAACTTTATGGATGAGGTATACTAAATCATAAACTTCATACATCTTCTAAATAATTAAAAAGAATTTACAATATTATGCATTTTATTACAAATATAATGTTTCAACTCATTATATGCTGACGAATTACGACAGAAGACTTTCTCAGGGATGCACAAAGTACTAACAACAAGACAAAGAGTTATGACATTATTCACAATTCATGATCATCTAACAAGAATAACTACATTGTCGAATAGGTGGAAAAATACAACGAAAATCTGAGATAACGATTCACAATTCTTAATTCAATCGCCTAGAACTACATCACGATTATCGGAGATGATTTATCTTAATTGAATAAAAATTTTGTTTTTTTATTTATTCGTTAGTACATTTTAAAACTTTAAAAATTTGAATCCCCTATAAAATATTTGATTTAACGTTCATAAATAGACTTATTAATACTACGTAGTTCGTTAGTACATTTTGAAACTTTAAAAACTTCAAGCTCATGTAAAACATTTGGTTTAATATTCATCTAGACATAATAATAGCTTTTTAATTTATATATTTAATTTTATAGCTTAAATGATTAGACCTTTTCAAAAATCCCGCGAAATCGCGGGTCTTTAACTAGTAATATATTATAATAGATTTAAGAGAGAGCGAGTATTTTTAGTTGTGAAATAAGGCTTAGATTCATTAAGTATACTCCTTTCGTTCCACTTAAAGTGTTCATATTTTTTTTAGAACGTTTCATATTAAGTGTCTACTTTGTATTTCAACAAATCAGAAGAGGTTATTCTGGATAAATAAGAATTTTTATTGGTGGAGAACCGAGTTAGTGTACTTTTTAAAACTATGAGCAAAAAGTAGTGAACACTTGTAATGAAACGGTTAGAGTATTTTTTAGAAGATCTTGGGATCTTCAATAAGATGTAGCTAAATTTGATTTTCGTAATCATTTAATTTAAATTAAATTTCCGCTTTTTGTAAGAGAATTATGATTATGAAAGCTAAGCTACCACGTGTCGCCATAAGATGAAACAAAAGCAAATTCATGACCATCATCTGCCTCCGTGTCGTCTCTCTAAACCCCCCAAAGCCACTCCTTTTATCTCTCTTAAATTTTTATTTGCCATAATAATTCATAAACCACATAAACCCTCATTTCGATTTTGTTCCCGAGTGCTCAAAATCAAAACTTTAACACACTACTAAACTTATACACGACTCCAGATTATCAATTCAAAGCATCAAGTAAGTCAATTTTTAGACCATTCTTCTGTTAGGCTTGTCACTGTAAATTTTAACCGGATTTTTCGGATCTTGAAACGGATCTTTCGCATATTTGTCTGCAATAAATTCGCAGAAATACGATATTTTCGTCTGTATAACCCTAATTCATCATAAATCAGCAAGTGTTTGTATTGACTAAAGGTGATTTACTGTTTTAGTTTAGTGTTATTGATCCGACTGTAATCCTGCAATGGAGGTCCGAACTTTCATGTTTGAAATGAAGTTTAGGGTTATGGTTTTTGACATTCATGATGATGATGATGATGATAATTGAAATTCAGTTCAATAAAAAGAATATAAATAAAAATTAAAATAGTGAATTAAAAAATGAGTCTGACTGTAATTGGAGGAATAGATTTAGGTGTACTAACTCAACCTCGAGTGAAATACTACTATTACTACAAATCGTCGAAAACATTTGGATTTGGTGCAACGTTTCGACGATGGAGCCTTATAAGTCATAATGCACTAGTATTAAGAAGAAGAAGAAGCAATCATCAATTTATATCATATTCGTATTCACACGAGGACCATATATTTAGTTACTCCGATGAAACGAATGATAATGATAGCGATAATGATAATGATAATGATGATCGGATAAAGATAGGAGAGTGGACTCTGTATACATCTCCCACACCTTTTAATCGTTTTCTCAAGTTTCGGTGTCCATCTCTTAAATCCAATGATGATTATGATGACAAAGGACTAATTTATCAACAACAACAACAACAGCAAAAAGTAGTAAATGAAGACGTGTATTCGTATCAGAGATTATGTATCAACACCGAAGATGGTGGGGTGTTGTCGTTGGATTGGCCCGTCAATTTGGAATTGACTAACGATGTTCTCGATACCACTATTTTGATTATTCCGGGAGTCAACACACTCGGGAGTATGGAAGATAACGTCAAGTACTTAGTTTTTGAATGCTTTCTTAACAGAGGCTGTTTTCCGATTGTCATGAATCCGAGGGGTTGTGCTCGTTCGCCCGTTACTACACCTAGGTAATCTCTTAAAGAAACATTCAATTATTGGTTAATATTTATATATATTTATAAATATCATATAATAGGTTATGTGTAGGTTATTTACAGCTGCTGACAGCGATGATATATCCACAAGCGTACACTTCATAAACAAGACTAGACCCTGGACAACTTTTATGGCTGCTGGCTTAGGATATGGTGCTAATATGTTGACAAGGTATCTAGCTCAAGTGGGTCAGAACACACCTCTTATAGCTGCTGCGTGCCTAGACAATTTTTTCGATTTAAAAGCCGCTGACCAATCATCTCATCTGACTCAAGGCTTGATTAAAATCTTGCAATATAACAAGGTTACATGTTTATTATTTCTTTCATTCTTTATTTTTTCACAAATGCATAAGGAATGTTTTCTAAAGGAATGTTTTCTAATGGAATGCATCATACTCTTTACTCTCATCCAGAACAAACATATGCATCATGAATGTTTTGTCTCGACTTGTATACACGAACATATAAGGCACCAAGTTAAAGAATTTAGCATTACATCACTTAAGTTTAAGTATGTGATTACTTTTATTTAATGTATTAACTGCAAGATAGCTTCTTATTTGTTATAGCTTTGGTTTTAGACTCGTGTTAAAACACATACACACATATAACACCCTCCCACACCTTGCGTTGCTTCGATTATCAGCCACTAAACTTAAGCGATCAATGATCGTTCAGTTGTTCAAATATTCCAAAATTCTATTTGACCAATTTTGACCGACTATATTCAACTTTGACAAACTAAATCCTATTATGATCAATTGACCGATTAGTTAGAGGGATTTTGCAAAATCAAATCGACCTGCTTTTAAAAATGGAATAATCAGGGATTAATCAGGATTTTTACAACAGTGTGGATCATATAGTGAATATGTGAAAGGTTAATGAACTGTGCGATTGAAATGATAAACAAAATTACTTATTAATATCTATAGAAATGCAAGATATATTTATGATTTTTTATCAGACTTCTCTAACGTAATAAATATCAGCTGTTCCCGATGTTGTATCACTTCATAACAGCTCCTTGATGTATTTTTCTTTTCTTCCAGGAGCTATTTCAGGGTCGATTTAAAGGGTTTGATGTCGAGAAAGCTTTACAGGCTAAATCACTTAAAGATTTTGATGAAGCAATATCTATGGTATCATATGGATTTGATTCCATTGACGAGTTCTATGCGAGTTCCAGTACAACAGATATGATTGGCAATGTAAAGATTCCAGTTCTCTTTGTTCAGGTAATAATGTATAATATTTTATTGGTCTTTTTTATTAACGCTTATGAGTACATGACCACCTTATGACCTGAACCGTGCATGCGGACGTTGCTACATATTGATACTGCAGAAATATATGAAACATGTGTGTAAATAAGAGAAGGTTGAAGAGTATGTACTTCCACATGCATTTGGCTTTATATTATGTCTAACGTTCTTAAGTACTTGATACCATTTTTTTTTCGATTTGTGGGAATAGCTTCATCATCGAGTTGATGCTACCCAAGGTCGTAAAAGTCGCGAGTCGGGGACAAGTTCGGTCAGGAAGCCGTCGGGTCTGAGTCAGTCAAGTCGAGGACGAGTCGGGCATTGACCAACGTTGACTTTTAGTAATAAATAAATTGAACATATATACATTACACATAAATATATCAAACATAAAACATAAATATTTCAAACATAGATATATGGTCACAAGGTCTGATTTTACCTAACTTTAACTTTGACCGACTCAGACCCGACGGCCCGACTTTGACCCGAATTTTTAGCGTTGACCGAATTTAAGGCGTTTTCGGGCGAATCAGGTCGGGCTAGTCCCCAAACCGGCGCGTTGGCCGACTTTAACAATAGTCCTGCTACCTAATATATTAACGTATGATGTTGCTACTGATAAGTTTGATTTCTAGAATTTGTTTTGAAAACATGAGGGAAAACTAACTTGTAATGGTATTTTAATTACCATGTAAGCCATGTTTATTACATCTATTAATCAAGACCTTTGTAACTCCAATTTGGAATGCTGGAAAACTGGAAACATTATCATCTATCAGATATGTTTGTAATTACAAGATTAAAACTTTTCATTCCTTGAATTTATTTGCTTGTGAAGACAATATTGCATATGCAAATTGCTAATTTGCAAATATAATATATTTGACAACCTGATAATTTGTAACAGAACAACGCAGCACCATCTTTTTCCGTCCCGCGCAGCTTAATAGCGAAAAATCCATTAACAAGCTGGCTTATCTGCAAATTCCTGTCTGATGACAAACGCACTACCGTAACGTCTTCTGTTTCATGGTGTCAACAACTTGTTACTGAGGTAATTACTAATAAATATTCTACTTTACCGAACTTCCTATTTGGTTGTCGGTTATATTACAAATTATTATAATACATTTTTACTTGTCTACATTTAGTGGCTTACGGCTGTTGAACTTGGGATTTTGAAAGGCCGACATCCTCTTACGGAGGATTCCGAAGAATCAATCAATCCTTCAAAACGATTAAAACTGATTGCAAGTAAAGCATCCGATGTAAATAACAAAAGTAATCATCTATCGAACCTTCCCCAGTTATACGAGAATACGTCACAAATGCCTACGAGCGTAGATAAAAATATCAATGGATCGGTGGCACAAACTAACGTTGTAGATTCAACGGTAGTGAAAGAAATAGATGTCGAGCCTGTAAATAGTGAAACAGAGAAAGTGGTACCGGCTGCCGAAGTAGTGATGAATATGCTTGATGTAACGATGCCCGAAGCTTTATCTGAAGAGCAGAAATTAAAGGTAACGCCTGTGATTGTTTTTTTTTTTTTTACCTGAATATAATTAAATTGTCTATGAATCCCAAGGTTGCAAAAATCGCAACTCAGGGCGTACTCGGCCGGGGCTTTTTAGGGAGTACTTGGATGTTGACTAAGTTTGACTTTGACTGGTTTTAACTTTGTTTTGACCGATTCTCCAAGTAATCTTGAGTTTTGGCCAATTTTGACCGAGTTTTGACCGATTTTGAGAGTAATTTCAAGTTTTGGCCGAGTTTTACAGAGTTTTGACCGAGTACTTGCCGAGTACTCCCCGAGTTGCATAAACCGAGACTCCCCTAGTAATTCCTAGTTATGCAACACTGGTGACTCGTATCCCGTATGGATATATTTTTTATTGATTAATTAATGTGCCGAGTTCGGCCAGGTAAAAACTGCTGTTGCTCGAGGAGAAACCCTAATGAACGCTTTGCAAGACGCTGTCCCTGACGATGTTCGTGGAAAGCTCACCACTGCTGTAACCGCAATCCTGGAAAAACAAAAGAATACCGTAAATGCCCCTGATGTAAAATCATTATTATCAAACCAAGGAAAAAAGCCGAAAGCTCCCGAGGTTACTAAGAAAGATACTGCTATCTCAAATGACGCCAATACCGCTGCTACTAATAATGTTGCTTCTGAAATTCAAGCTCATACTCCGGGGACCGATGATAGCAGTCAGTCACAATCAGCAAGTCATCATGAAACATCGGCTAACAACAATCAAGATGCTGATACAAGTGCACAGGTTAAATCGGGACATGAAGATGAAACGAAAGTGGACGAGGATAAAAGAAAGAAAGAAGATAATGATGCACACATATCACCCGAAAAGATTGAAGAGAGTCAGTTGATGGTAAAAAAAGATGGTGAAAATGTGAAAAAGGACGAATCAAGTTCTTCACCGGCTGTTCCGATTAACGGCAGTTCTAATTCTTCGTCTTTTAGTGTTGATAATGACGCACAAATATCAACCGAAAAGATTGAAGAGGGTCAGTCGATGGTAAAAAAAGATGGTGAAAATATGAAAAAAGACGAATCCAGTTCACCGGCTGTTCCAGTTAACGGCAGTTCTAATTCTTCATCTTTTAGTGTTGATAATGACGCACAAATATCAACCGAAAAGATCGAAGAGAGTTCATCGTCTTCAGAGAATCAGTTGATGGTAAAAAAAGATGGTGAAAATGTGAAAAGGGACGAATCAAGTTCTTCACCGGCTGTTCCAGTTAACGGAAGTTCAAATTCTTCGTCTTTTAGTGTTACTCAAGCATTGGATGCGTTAACAGGGATGGACGATTCGACCCAAGTAGCGGTTAACAGTGTTTTTAGTGTAATTGAAGATGTGATTACTCAAATGGAAGAGAACAAAGACGATGAATCTGAAATTGGTGATAAGGATAAAGTTGACGACACAGATACAGACCCGAAGACCGTATCTGGTCTGCAACAGAACGAAGATGGAGAATGTAAGCTGATGATTGACCCTAAAAAGTTGCGTAACGCTTCAAGTAGCAAACTATCTGTAAATAATGAAGATGAAACTCTAGGTTTTAACAACACTCGTAAGCGTCCGTATAGAAACACTGTTGATCCGGATGATGCATCTGAATTATCTCTCGATTATGTTCCAGAAGAAGGTCAATGGAAGCTTCTAGAGCTAGAGCAATCAGGAAACGGTAGAAATAGTAATGCCTCCATAAACGTTAAAAGTCCTGTTGAGTGTAACATGATTGAACCAGCTTATGTAATATTAGATGAAGAAGGTGATTGTGGCTCAGTTAGAGAACACGAGAAGATCAGAACCGAAGATAAAATTGGTGATACTGCATTAGCAGTCAAAGAGAATATATTAAAAACGTTATCGGTTGAAGTTTTCCGAAAACTACAAGCAACTGACATGGAAGATATGACACCCGTGCTGAGAAAGGAACTAGAAGTAGTTGCAAATACGATTTCGCTGGCTTTAGTACATGGAAAACAGCAAATAATATATTTGGACGGTGAAAAAGTGGTGGGACCTGGTAATTTGCAGGCTGAGGATATATTAGATGTTGTGTCTTCAGCTGTTAACGGCACTGAATTTATGAAAGAAGTGATTCCAGTTGACGTCGTTGTATGTTCTATCCTAGCTTCTATGAGAAAAATGTTCAACAAATCTGCAGCAGATTCTATAGTAACCACCGATGTATGTATGGACACGCAGAGGGGAAATAAATTACAAGCGCGTTTGAATGCGTCTGATAAAATGCCGCTTGATAATGTAAACCAGAACGATGATTTGTACAGTGAAGATGATGAATATGAGGATAATCATGCGTCGAGTACCCTAGGAAGGGACACTGTCATGGCTGGAGCAGTTACGGCAGCCATAGGAGCATCTTCTCTATTCATACATCAGCAAGTAAGGATTCTGTTTCTGGTTCTGTATTCATACAGAGTTTATGAAATTGTGGTGAATGTATAAACTTATTTTTAATAAGAGATTAGTTTCATTGATGCTCAATTAAGTGTATACTTGCCTGTAGGATTCATTTAATGATGGACTAAAAAGTTCTTTCGAGAATCGTCATGAGGATAATGATGAAACGTCAAAAAATGGTGAGGGTAATAATATAGTAACGAGTCTTGCAGAGAAAGCCATGTCGGTTGCTGCTCCTGTAGTACCCATGAAGGAAGGTGGTCAAGTCGATCAAGACAGGTTTGTTTACAGTTACAGACGAGTGCTCATTTATAGAGACGCATATATATATATATATATATATATATATATATATATATATATATATATATATTGTGAGCGAGGCACTAGGATAATCTTGGGGTGGGATCCTGATATTGTTCAAGTGATGATTCTTGCTTCTTCTGATCAGGTTATTCATTGCCAAGTCAGGATGTTACAAGATAACAGAGATATGTTTGTTTCTGTTATCTATGCTTCAAATAATCACATGCATCGTAGGAGTCTTTGGCGGGATCTGTCAATGCATAATCGATTCGTTGGTCCTTATCCATGGGTTCTCTTGGGGGATTTTAATGCTTCCTTATATATTGATGACTCTTCTTCTGGTTCTTCTCGAATGACAATTGCTATGAGGGAATTCAAAGAGTGCGTCGATGATATTTGTGTGACTGATGTCAATCCCACTGGATTGCATTTTACATGGAATCAGAGGCCTAATTCCAACTCGGGCATTCTTAAAAAGATTGATCGTATAATGGCGAACGAAGCTTTCATGACCGAGTTTACCAACGCCTATGCCATTTTTCAACCGTACAGGATCTCTGATCACTGCCCATCGGTGTTGAAGTTTCCTAGTGTGATTTCTAATCGTCCAAAACCTTTTCGCTTCAGCAACTATTTAGTGTTTAAAGAGGAATTCAAGCAAATCGTGACTGATGGTTGGGGAGCGACTATTGATGGTCACAATATGTTCAAGGTGGTCAAAAAGTTAAGAAGTTTAAAGAAGCCCCTTAGAAAACTCATGTGGTCAAAAGGTGATTTGCACGATAATGTTATTCGTTGTAGAAAGGAGCTTGATGAAGCTCAGATTGCCCTGGATGCCAATCCTGCGGATGTGGTTTCTCGTGAGAATGCTAGTCGTGCTCTTAAACATTTTACAGAAGCAAGCTTAGAGGAAGAGAGGTTTTTAAAACAAAAATCTAAGATTGAATGGCTAAGAGTCGGTGACTGTAACTCTGGTTACTTTCACAAGGTGATCAAAGGTAGAACACACCGTAGTCGAATTCAGGCGCTGATAGATGGTGACGGTTGTATCATTGAGGGTCTAGCTGTCCCGAATAAAATTGTTGCTCACTTTGAGAATTTTCTTGGTACGGCTAATGTTTGCTCTCCTATATCACAACCTGCTTCCCTATTTACCAATCGGTTATCTGCTGATGTGGCTAACCATATGGTTCGTTCAGTAACGGCTACTGAGATCAAGGATGCGATATTTGATATTGGAGAAATTAAATCCCCGGGTCCTGATGGCTACACTTCTGCTTTCTTTAAGAACTCGTGGGAGATTGTTGGTTCTGATGTGGTTGCTGCGGTTGCGGACTTCTTTAATAATGGTCAGCTACTTACTGAATTAAATCATACTATTATTGCCTTATTGCCGAAAGTTGCAACCCCGGCGAAGGTTACAGATTACAGGCCGATCTCCTGCTGTAACGTTATTTATAAATGTATCAGTAAAATTATCACTAACCGCATTAAATCGAGTCTAGATATGTTGATAAGTGATAACCAGTCAGCTTTTATTCCGGGTCGGCGAATATCAGATAATATTTTGCTTACCCAAGAGCTCATGAAGAATTATCATCTTGATAGAGGTATTCCGCGTTGTGCCTTTAAAGTTGACATTCAGAAAGCATATGATACTGTCGACTGGAATTTCTTAGAGTCGATTCTGCATTGCTTCGGATTTCATAATACTATGGTGAAATGGATCATGAAGTGTGTGTCGACGACTTCCTTCTCTATTAATATCAATGGGGAGCTCCACGGTTTTTTCAAAAGTAAACGGGGTTTGAGACAAGGAGACCCGATTTCTCCTTATCTTTTTACTCTTGTTATGGAGGTGCTCTCGTTGATGCTAAAACGGAATATTAGCCGGGCAGGTGACTTTCAGTACCATCCTAAATGTAGTAAGCAACACATTGTAAATCTATGCTTTGCTGATGACTTGTTCTTATTCTCGCATGCTGATATCGACTCTGTTCGTATTATTTCCGATGCCCTTGAGGAATTTAAATCTTGTTCGGGGTTGGTGCCTAGTCTTCCTAAGAGCACCGCATTTTTTGCTAACGTTAGCCAGGTTGTAAAGCATCAGATTCTGGATTTACTCCCTTTTGAAGAGGGATCTCTCCCGGTTCGTTACCTTGGGGTTCCTCTTGTTTCTTCTCGCTTATTACATCGAGACTGTAAAGTTCTTATTGAGAGAGTGAAGCACAAGATAGATGATTGGAAAAATAAATCTTTATCTTTTGCTGGGCGTGTGCAACTTATCATCTCAGTGCTTTATTCTATGCAGGTTTATTGGTCGGGTGTTTTTATTTTGCCTGCATCCGTGATCAAAGACATCGAAAAACTGTTAAGGGGTTTCTTGTGGTGCCAAGGGGATATGAAAAAAGGGAAGGCCAAGGTAAAATGGTCTGATTTGTGTCTTCCGAAATCTGAAGGAGGTCTTGGGTTTAAGAGCCTTAAAATGTGGAATGTTGCTCTCATGTCTTACCATATTTGGAGTCTTATTGCAAATAAGCAATCCCTTTGGGTTAAGTGGGTGCATTCTTACCATTTAGTGGGGCGCCATTTTTGGGAGGTTGATGTTAAATCTACCTCTTGTTGGAGCTGGCGAAAACTTCTTAGCATTCGAGGTATCATTCGGCCGTTTATTAGACATATTATCGGGAATGGCCAATCAACTTCTGCTTGGTTCGATTGGTGGTGCGAACATGGCCCGTTGGATCTTAAGATTTCTAGACGCCAAATTTTTAACGCGGGTTTTGATCACAATACTCGAGTGTGCAGTTTGGTTAATGACACAGGGTGGACATGGCCATCGGAATGGGGTCAGATTATTCCTTTCGATACTTCTATCTCATTGTCTCATGATCATGATTTTATGAAGTGGATCGATTCGGATGGTGTTGCTCATCAGTTTTCGGTTGGATCTGTCTGGCATTCGATTAGGCCAAAAGCTCCTGTTGTCCCATGGTTTAATCTTGTTTGGTCCCCTCATTGCATTCCCCGTCACGCGTTTCTGTTATGGCTTGTCATGGGTCAGAAACTGAAAACTCAGGATAGGCTTCGCTCGTGGGATTTACAACATCATAGGGGGGCTGTGGTGTGCTCGTTATGCAACATGGTTATGGATTCTCATGATCATTTATTTTTTGAGTGTGCTTTCTCGTCGCAGGTTTGGTCCAAAGTGCAGCCTTTAATTCCGATTCCTATTAATTCTTCTAGCTGGAAGTTGGCTCGTGATGTGTTATCGCCAGTTGCTCACAAAAAAGTGGCCCGTGTTGTCGTTTCCAAGCTTTTGTATGCTGCTGCTATATATTTTCTGTGGCAAGAGCGAAACAATCGGATTTTCAAAAGACCCAAACGTTCAAGTGATCAAGTCTTTGATGTCATTTTTTCCACTGTTCGTTTAAAGTTGCTTTCGATCAAGTTTAAAGATTCTCCTCAATCGCAGCTTTTAAAGGATACATGGAAGATCCCATAAGCTGCGCTTGTTTGTGCTTGCTAGTGTTCTAGCTGTTTATTAGGCCGTGTCTGGTTGTTTGTTTGGTTTGCTCGAGCCTGCGTGCTTGTTGTTTTGGTTTTGCGTTTGCTGGTCTTTTATGGTGGTTTTGAGGCTTGTCTCTTAACCTCTAACTTATTTTGTTTCATTCTTTATTCTTTTATAAAATTCACCGGGTATAACCCTTTACCCAAAAAAAAAAAAATATATATATATATATATATATATATATATATATGTGTGTGTGTGTGTGTGTGTGTGTGTGTGTGTGTGTGTATGTTTTAACCAAATTTTATCCTTGTTTGGCTAGGCTGGTTGCACTGCTGACAGACTTGGGTCAACGAGGTGGCATTTTGAAACTGGTGGGTAAAGTAGCGTTACTTTGGGGCGGAATACGTGGTGCCATGAGTTTGATCGGGAAGCTCTTTACCTTTCTACGCCTTTCTGAGCGTCCTTTGCTTCAAAGGTATATAGTAACTCTGGAAGTATTATTTTTTGATTATATGCAATTATAATTCTTTTGATTTTATTTCTTCGCATTAGGATTTTGGGGTTTGTCTCGTTGGTGCTAGTATTGTGGACCCCAGTTGTTGTTCCGTTGCTTCCAACACTCGTACAAAATTGGGCATCACATAGCTCCTCAAAATTTACAGAGCTTGCTTGCATAATTGGTCTTTATACTTCAATTACGGTACTGGTTGTGTTATGGGGCAAAAGAATTAGGGGTTATGAGGATCCACTTGAGACATATGGGCTGAAATTGACATCAGCAACTCAGGTATCATCTTTTTACTTATTATAAAATTAGAAAAATAGAAACCATAAATACATTTTTGTTAACTTTGGTTCTTTTATGGTGTGTGGTTGTGTGTTGCAGATTCAAAATGTTGTATACGGCTTGATTGGAGGAGTGGTGCTTGTTATGTTGATACAGTTTACAAATGTGTTATTTGGTTTTGCGTGCGTATCATGGCATACCGTTCCATCTTTTACGGATGCCATTACAGTTCGCAAGATGTTCGGGGAGTTGTTTAGATATGCGGGTCAAGGGTTTATAATGACACTTTCGGTTGCTCTTGTTGAAGAGTTACTCTTTAGGTCGTGGTTGGCTGAAGAAATCGCGACTGATCTTGGCTATAATCAAGGAATAATACTTTCAGGACTTGCGTTTTCGTTATCTCAATGGTATTATTGCTATCTTTTTAAGTAATTTACACTTTAAAAGCTTCTGTTTATACCAAAGTAAATATTTTACTCCAATGCATAAATTTGAAGTTGTAGTAACTTATAGTTAATGTTTCATAAGTTGCATATAATTAAATCTCGGGTAAATGATGTAGCTAAACAAATGTTGGATACAAAAAGATGATATACCTTTGCTTTTACAATTTTGTATTACTTAAATTCAAGTGATTAAGTCAGGTTTTATTTATTTATTTACTTTTTCAAACGAATAGATATAGTGCATCGTTTATAATACGTTTATGGTTTGATTTGAATACAAGGTCACCGAAGGCAATACCAGGACTTTGGTTATTATCATTGGGCCTGACTGGTATCAAGCATAGATTACAAGGTAGCCTCTCCGTTCCAATTGGGTTGCGTACAGGGATTATGGCTTCTAGTTTTTTCATAAAAGAAGGCGGTTTTTTAATTTATCAACCGACTTATCCTTTATGGGTAACTGGTGGTGACCCGTTTCAGCCTTTTAATGGCATTGTTGGTCTCGCTGTGGCTTTATTATGGGCAATCAATCTTTATCCAAGAAAGCATCAAGAAAACACCAAGATTACCACAAATTGAGTGTAACATGGTTGGTGTAATTTTGGGTGGAAGAACAGTTTTTTTTTTGTTATTATACTGTAAAAAGAAGCCTGTATGTATGCATGTTTAAATCGAGTTTTTTGGACTGGACCTGCTTGTCAGAGCAGTATACGTACATGTAGATCGATATGACCATTTTAATAGTCATACATGTTGATGCTGTATATGTAAATTGTAAATCACTATTTTGTTATACACAAGTGCATCAATATATATACGTGTTAAAAGTGTAAAACCATTTTGTATAGTGGTTAGTCATGTCGATAAACCTGTGTTGTCGTTGAGCCTCTTTTTTTACATTATTTGGCATGGACATCACAGGGCAGAGGAGTAAGTCTGTTGATCAAATGTTTGTATCTGCTACTTCATGGATCATGAGCGAGCAGTGCCTTTTAATTTTTTATTTTTTTACAATTATCTTGCCAAATTGAAGACTGTTAGGTGTTGTTTGTTTTCTAAGGTATTTTGGTCTGAAAATCTGGGGACCAAAGATGTGACCTAAAGATTTGTATGCTGAATAGTGAAGACGGTTTGTTTTCATGTCTGCGAAATAACTTAATTATGTCTGCAACACTTAGAAGCATATTTCTAGGTCTGCAATTCAAACAGAATAAGACATCGTTTTATCTTATGTCTTTAGAAAGACAAATGGTCTACAGTAAAAACGTCCGCGAGGAAGTTGTGCCACCAAATCTTACTTTTATTGATCTCTCTTTAGTTAGCACGGAGGTCATGCATGTTTATAAATCTCTTTTGAAAGTTGTAGAAAGTATGTATCCTCCTACATCTCTTGCCTACGAGGTTGCAATAATCTATAATTGAGGATTAATATGCTAGAATCTTATAGGGATTAATTGGCCAAATTGAAGATTAATGATAATTGTACTCTATACATATAAATAACAAAATTCAACATTGCATAAATATAGATGACAACAATGACCATAAACAAATATGAACTTTAAGATATATAAACATGCATGTTCAATTGTTTAAATACTTAGCCCCGTTTGGTTCACGGAATCTGAGAATTTGATGTTGCGGTGACTCTTGAGGCAAGCCAAACTTTTAACTATTGTTTAAGTTGTGCTGCAAATATAAGCTCAAACCGGCTTCAGTTATGCTACAAATGGTTTTAACGATGAACAATATGGTAAATGGATCCAACTAAATCTGTTTAACCTGCCAGGGAGGAAAAGTAATTTTAATCATGTGTATGCGGCAAGGTTATTGGTTGCCAATTTCGTATTTTTAGTAGAAAGATTGATTCCAATCAATTTAAATGAAAGATAAGCAATGAATTATTAGCTTCTGTAGTTTAAAATGCAAGACAAACTGCGTTAGATAAAGCCCAATTTGACACTGAACAATGTAATCCATAACCAAATTAGGTTAGATATTTGGTTCCTTGTTGAATTCATGGGTTCTTATATGAACATGAAAACACACCAAAACAGATTAAAATTTGTAGCATCATGTAAAATTTTTTTAAGTCAAGTAGTCAACTGGCTAAATCATTATCAAAAAGAGTGAAATTATCGTGTTACTAAATTACATTCAATATTTCAAGTTTGATGTAGGAATTGGGCTTTCTAAACTTGGGCTTGCATGTTATGTACAAGAGCATATGGATCATTGTTATAGGCCTGCTTGGAGTATCATGAAGCCGAAGCCACAAAGAATACGGATGGGAATTGGTTGATTAATTAGTCAAAGAAAGCAAGGATAGAAAATAACAAATAAGGATTCTTTTATTTGTGTTTATCCATTTAGTTAATCTTTTATTATTTTAAGTTTATCCTTCATATCTTTTGATATCTTTTATTAGTTTAAAAAGTCTAGTTTGTTTTATCTCTTAGTTGTCCTATTATTTTAGCTATATATAGCTATATCGATGTAGAGGATTATGTTAGAGTTGAGTTTTGATAAATAATAAAAAAAGAAGACGCGAAGTTTTATTTTCAGCCGAGAAGGCTTTGTTTTATCTTTTCAATTTCTTGTTTGGCCATGATTTCTTCATTATTTGGTATCAGAGCTCAGGTTTTGGCCAAACAATGTTTCGTGAAAGTTATCGAGGAAGCTATTGCAGAATCGCCGATCGAGGCAGCGATGGAGATAATCGTAGACACGCCGAAAGAGGCAACGAAACGAAGACCCTCGAGACGTAGAAATTGAACGATTATATATGCGAATCGCCGAGTTGGAACTGAACCAACAACGATTCCCTGCGCACTACGATTCGGATAGAATCGATTCAGAATCCATTTATGATTCAGAACCCATCTATGATACAGATGGTGAAGATGGAAAATCCGTTTATGATTCGGAACCCATCTATGATACAGATGGCGAGAAGGAAGAGGAAGGTTATGAGTCTGAGGTTGCGGTCTTCAACACTCCAATTATTAATAAAGACACAAATATGTCAAATGAAGACGTTACAATTTTCTTCCATGAAGATGCTAATGTTTTTATGAAAAGTGATTTGGAAAACACTCGTGTGGTTCTCGAGGATCGGTTATATGTTTCGGTGATTAACGTTATAGACTCAAGGACGAGTCTTCTCGAAGAAGGGGAGAATGATGTAGGAATTGGGCTTTCTAAACTTGGGCTTGCATGTTATGTACAAGAGCATATGGATCATTGTTATAGGCCTGCTTGGAGTATCATGAAGCTGAAGCCACAAAGAATACGGATGGGAATTGGTTGATTAATTAGTCAAAGAAAGCAAGGATAGAAAATAACAAATAAGGATTCTTTTATTTGTGTTTATCCATTTAGTTAATCTTTTATTATTTTAAGTTTATCCTTCGTATCTTTTGATATCTTTTATTAGTTTAAAAAGTCTAGTTTGTTTTCTCTCTTAGTTGTCCTATTATTTTAGCTATATATAGCTATATCGATGTAGAGGATTATGTTAGAGTTGAGTTTTGATAAATAATAAAAAAAGAAGACGCGAAGTCTTATTTTCAGCCGAGAAGGCTTTGTTTTATCTTTTCAATTTCTTGTTTGGCCACGATTTCTTCATTAAAGTTGCTCAAAGATGGACTCAGATTCAGTCCAGTAACACATCTGTACCAAGAAACCAAAGCCGCAAAAAAAACCTGTTTCCTTCATTCACATCCGGGAACTCATTTGCAAGATTTTGTATTGTTGTTAACATTCTTCGGGTATACAGTTTTTAGGCAGCCTTGTTGGAAGTTCACTTCATCAAAAGACAGAGCCATATCAAAACCGTTGTAGAAACTTAACTGGAAAAAAAAAAAAACGAAAAATTCGACACCAACTAAGCATATAGAATTTGTGCATATGCAGTTATTAATTGAGTGGAAATGCTGAAATTCAAGTTATCAAAAACTGAGATGCATTGGTTAAGTGCACCAGAATGTATCGAAATAGGTCTGACCATCATAGTGTGTAGTTCGATACATTTTGAAGCACTTAATCCATAACAAAATCAATCGAAAATCTAAATAAAAGAAAGACAAACCAATATATCCCAGCTGTAAAAGCCTTTTGCTTATTATATTTAGCCTCGTCTATTTATTTTGCCTTAGAGTCAAAGGGTTATAATGACTTGTCTATTTGCATAATCGAATATTGGCCAATTCTAATCGCCCAATCCTGTGCCGCCAATGACCTCATTTTCATGGAACATAAAGAAAAAGGAATGGGAGATACCGCTCACATCTTACAAGAGTTTATTTTTAACTTTTGACTTTAAAGCGAGTTCCATTTAGTTTAGACTTTTAGAAATTCACACAAAAAATTTCTCCTTCCTACGAAATAGTTGACATGTGCATCAAACAATGAAAAAGACAATCAAAACTACGTTTTGTTTTCAAGGTTGTCTACCCGCCTACATCTGAGTAAAATATATTCCCCTTCCCCGGGTAGCTTAAACTGAAAAAACCTTATTTAATGCTTTTTAAAGGGAGCTTTCAGTATTTGAATACAAAAGGCAAGTCACTAAACCATATATATATATATATATATATATATATATATATATATATATATATATATATATATATATATATATATATAAGGGGATAAGTAAAATGAGATTTTTATATCTTTTACATTAGAGCTCCAATTTAAAAAAAAAATAAAAATTCCGTAATCTACTGACATTGTGTAGATTCATAAATTTTTTTTTTTTTTTTTTTTTTTCAACAGGAGCTTAAAATGCACCTAATGCATGTTAACGTTTTTTGAGTTTTTTTTAGGATTTAGCTCGATTTAGAGTTTAGGGTTTAGGGGTTAGGGGTTAGGGTTTAGGGTTCCGTAAACCCTCAACCCTAAACCCTAACCCCTAAACCCTAAACTCTAAACCGTTCGTTTAAAAACTCGTTCTAAAACCCTAATTTCTAAACCCTAAACCCTAATTTCTAAACCCTAATTACAACCCTAAACCCTAACCCCTAAACCCTAAACTCTAAACCGTTCGTTTAAAAATTCGTTCTAAAACCCTAATTTCTAAACCCTAAACCCTAATTTCTAAACCCTAATTACTAAACCCTAATTACTAAACCATAAACACTGTTTTTTTTTTATCAAGTCATTTTTTCTTTGTTTTTTTGTTAAGATGCATCTGCTGCATGAAAGGCAGTTAACATGCATCAAAACAGCGGATAACATGCATCAGATGCATCTTAACGCTCCAGTTGAAGAAAAAAAAATAAAAAAAATTCTGAATCTGCACACTGAAAATAGATACCAGCAATTTTTTTTTTTTTTTAAATCGGAGCTGTAGAACTCGAGATATAAAAATCACAAAATCACTTATCCCCTTATCCCACTTATACCCACTTAGTGGTAGGATCAAGAGGGAAGTAACCAATCGGGGGAAGCGGGGGGAAGCAAAAACTTTTTTGTTTTTTCGTTTTTTGAAAAAACTTTGTTCACGAACATTATAGATGGGATGAAAATGTGAACATTTAATAAAGACACTTTGTGATAAATGTTTTTATTTTGGCGGGAAAACGCTCGAAGAAGTAATATATAACAATTATCGTATTTTTCGAGCGTATGTTGAGGTTTTAGCTATTAGGGTTTAGATATTAGGGTTTATAGGGTTTAAATATTATGGTTTAGAAATTTAGGGTTTAGGGTTTAGATTTAGAGTTTAGATTTAGGATTTAGATTGAGTTTTTAACACGAACGGTTTAGAGTTTAGGGATAAACCCAAAACACCAAACCCTAAACCCTAAACTCTAAATCGGGCTAAATTTTACTTCACAAAACATGAAGAAAAAAAACGTTCACATTCTTCACGAACAATATTATCTTGTAAGAACAATATTATCTTGAATGTTATTTTTGTCGATCGTTTTCCCGCCTAAATAATAACATTCATCACGAAGTGTCTTTTCTAAATGTTCATATTTTCGTGTGATCTTGATGCCGGAAAAAAAAAATTCCAAAAAAAAAAAAAAACAAAAAATTTTGCTTCCCCCCGCTTGGTTACTTCCCCATTGATCCTGACCCTATATATATATATATATATATATATATATATATATATATATATATATATATATATATTATCAACAGCACAAAGTTCTAACCGTATCTCTGTGAAGTCAAACCAACACCTGAAAAGGAAACGGAAGGTAAGTGAGCGGTACTGAATACTCAAACGGTCAAAAAAGGCACTTCACCTCAACTTAATCACAGTATGTGTTATTTTAAGCATATAATAAATGTGTGCAAAATGAAACATAGTTAAGAAGGTAACATGATGGTAAGTGACTAAAATATATTCAACATACACGTTCTTATTTAGTTTTTATTACCTTATGTTCCATGCAGAATCACCCGCAACACCTGAAAGAAAAGTTGGGGAAAGTAAGAGACACAGAGGCCACCTAAGTATTCAGGTTAACTTTTGTGTATATAAAAATAAAATAAAATATAAAAAATAAACACATTTTCTCCATCGATGTTTTTGGCGGGAATAAATACAACTGATACCATATACACACTTTGGTCCCCTATAAAGTACTTACTATCCAAATACGTTAATACGTTAACCATTTAACTAAAATTCACAAATTTCTGACTTGCTGTGAACATCAGCCACATTACTTTATCATTTTGAAACTATAAGTAGGCCGAAAGGTCAACACTGGAAGTAGAAAACGAGGTTGATTGACAATAACCAGATTATTTGTTTAATCAAAACAAATGGTAGTATAAAAACTAAAATCATGAACTTTATATGTTACATATAAACTGTTCCTAAGAATTTTGTCACGAGTTTAATTAAAATACATGAACATTATGGTTCAGAATCCGTAAGTAATAATATTATCATTGCAAAACTTACCTTGCACCAGTGCAATAATCAAGCTTTTTCAAGGACGTAAAAGGTCTTCTACTTGTTGCTGAAACTTCACACGTTATCAAAGTTACAACGTTGAGTAAAATTAATGGTAACATAGAAATTTAATAATCAAAATCATCATAGTTGCACATTCCTAAAATTGTGTGCCGGTTTCTCTATTGGACAATTATTTTTTGACGGATGGACTATTCAATAATGAGTTACATCTAATCATTATAGTAAAGGGATCAAAAGGGATATCAATTTATGCAGTTACATAAATTAGGATATAAACACTAGTTTTGGTAATCTACATGTGCTATCAGCACATTCTTATCAGTGTTGTATAAGTCAGCCGACTAGTCCTAAACTAGTCGGATTTGGAGACTAGGCTGACCCTATTAGGTGCAAGTCAGACGGTAAATGTCCAGGTTGGATTTGTTTGGTCAAAATTGGTCAAAGTCAAAGTTGGTCAACGGTTATCCCTAAAAGGTCCATGCCAAGTAGTCCCCGACTAGCGACTTTTACAACCTTGATTTTTATATATCATGCAACAAACCCATAAAAAGTAAAGATAAGTGCGAGCAAGTAGCATCAATGAATGCATAAATTTAACCTAATCATAAATTTAGTTCAAAATCAACTACAAACCTGGGGAAAAAAAAGACAAGGATAAGTAATTAATGCTAACTCAATAAATGTTCATTTCATTATATCATTTTGGGAAAAAATTAAATGCATTAATTCCGTAAACTAGGATTCGCTATGTTTGGTTCAGGTTAACTCATGACTTGTGAACATCTTCTAATGTACCTCTTATGCTTTCCGGAACACTTTGGTGGAGGCTTTGTCAATGGAACAAGAAAACCTATAACATGAAACTTATACTTATTAGATTAAAAAAAGAACAAACGTAAAGACAATAACTAACAATACATTAAACTGGAGAAAGGCATACATATTACAAAAATATTGTCATCGCTGATGTCACTATTACTATCCAAATTTCCACAGGGCAATAAATATGTTAATGCACAGATGTAAAAAAGTTTGTCCTTATATAAGAGGAGTCATGCACAAAAGCAAGAGTAACACTCGTTCAAACGTAAAATTCCTAAAATCCAACTAATATCCTCTGTATTCCACATCAGCATCATTAAACATTTTACACTTGGAGAGTAAGCCTAGCAATCACCGGCTAAAAAAGGAAAATAGCATATTTAGCTATATATCTTGTCATATAATCATAAATAAAATGTAATGTAACTATATCGCTACTTCAGGACATACGCAGCGTATATACATAATACACTGTCGGCAACAATCTATTTGAATGTTCTATAAGAGCACAGATAAATGGTACAGTCAGACATGTCTGTTATATTTCTATAACAGCAACTATATTATATTTATATTTTATACTATTAGTAATAGTATAGTATGTATTATCCTATTATTACAAAATATAATACGGAGTAAAAAGACACGGTGACAAACTTATCATGCACTAATGCAATACTTAGGATGTAATTGGTTCATACTATTGTCCAAGTACATCTTGTTTAATCATAGCAGAACTCACAATCAAAGTTCACAATGCTCATTTGATATAAACATGACGCATAACAAGAAACATTAAGCTACATAAACAATAAAAACCCAGAGTTTAAAGTACTCTAAATTTATTCACAGTCACTTTAAATTCTTTCAATTTAATTCTAAAGATATAATCCATATTCATCAAGCTTCAAAACAATAACTAACATTAGACAATCTCCAAATCGATTCACATAATACTGCTTACATAACATCCAGGTCTTGGGTAGATTCGGCAGACACTAAGAACCTTATTAGAGCACTGAAGCAGAGAATGCGGTTTGCCAATAATAGACGTAAGTACCTGTGAAAAAAACTAATTACTAAAGATACAATCAGTAGAGAATTTTACCGGATTTTTAGTGCAATATTTATATATGTTTGTACGTGTAAAATTGTACTTCCATTCATTAATGGTTTGAAATGACTTTTATGACAACAATTATTAACCAAACACTCACATAGAATTTATTTTCAATATTCATAACCCATAAATAGATATCTTACATCAGACGAACAAGATTTCTAACCAAAATAAAAATTTATTCATTATTTTGGACATCAGTTTGGGGTCACTCAGGGGAACTAAACTACCCACGCGTTCATCTCCCGCAGGTGCATAACCCGCTCCCAACTACTGCCCTAGAGGAAACCCGGACCAATCCAAGGGCATGGCCGGTAAACACCCCCCTCCCCCCCCCCCCCCCCAGCCCCCGCACTAAGCGAAAGGCGATCTGGGTGGATAGTGGATACTTCACGTCAAGTATAACATTGAGTGCAATGTTGCAGCCCAGCGGAGTCGAACTCCTGACCTCTCAACCTCTCGCTAAGAGAGGCAGGCCACTACAGTTGAGCTACAACTCAATGTTAAAAAATTTGATTCATTTTCTTCATATTTACATAGTTAATTGTCCTATATATCCATATTTATACGTTTCAGTTTTATAAAATTCAATCAATTGATCGCCAACATTACCCCAGCGTGTTATATTCATTATAGTAGCAAACGCGCCAATCATTGATAGCATTATGACAATATTTTGAACGATTTTGATTCATAACTTCAAAACAACTTAAAATGCAAATGTAATAAGCATGAGACAGCAAGAGGCTATAAAACTACCACAAACAGTTTAAACTTTATAAACTACCAGAGAAAGAAAAAAAACATATTACATTCAGAGTTTTTAAGGGTCCAAAGCAACTATGCACAAGCCAACCAATCTTCAAACAAAAGAAACAACTTACTACGTTTCAGAAACCTCACGTAATTACTTCATCAACTACCGCCTTCATTCGTTTAATCACCATATTCTTAACCTGAAAAAACAACTTACTTAAATTAGAAATACTCATCACAAAACACAGTTCAATAAAGAATAATGTGTCATAATGATTCTACCTGAACCCTATGCCATTTGGCTTGATGGTTTACAGGTAGTAGTCGAATTTCATCACAAACTTTAATGCACTCCGAAGCACTTTCGGGCGAAATGAACTCAACGACCACATTAACACACGACTGCATTGGAGTAAAAACATCTTAGTTCAAAATATTAGGCACTTAATATGAGAATCTAAGGTGTTGTTTGTTTTACAGCTTATTATATCTTATGTCTGCGCACCTGCAGACGTTTTCACTACAGACTGTTTGTTTTTCTAAAGACATAAGATAAATTAATGTCTTCTGTCCGCAATCTCGCGGACTTAAAAATATGCTTCTAACTGCAGACATGATTAAGTTATTTTGGAGACATAAAAAAAACAGTCTTCACTATTGAACATACAGATCTTTAGGCCATATCTTCTTTACAAACATGGTTCACAGATCTTCAGACAAAAACATCTTAAAAACAAACAACACCAATAGTAAACACATATACGTAGTAGTTTACCTTAATTTTCTTCATCTGATACGGACAACCAGTAGGTACGATTACAGATTCACCAATTTGTTGCTCAACGCTCCATGCTTCCACGTCTAATTAATAAATAAAGAAAAAAGAAAATATATTATGATTAATTATAACCCGTACATGAACTAAATTTATTTTATACTCCGTACTAACTTGTAAAGAGATAAAAGACTTACCATATTCCTCTTTAAGTCTCCTCTTTGCAAAATCATTTAAATAGAAAATTTCATCAAAAAGTGGATGAACAACCTGTATGACAATAAAAAATAAGTACCTATTACAATAATACTATATAGATTATAAGTTAATTATAATTATAATTTAAAAATAAACAAAGTTATCTATACCTTTTTGGGCGAGGCATAACGGGTGCTAATAAGCTCATCGGAATACTTTGTAAGATACTCTACAATCTTTGGTACATCTTCTCTTCGGTAAATATCCCATCGGGCCCCACCCGTATTCATACTTTGAGATAAATCTTCATCATCTGATTCTTCATCACTTTTTTCATCAAACTTTTTCGAAGTTTTAAGTTTATCTTTTGAATTGTATTCATTCATCAAAATATTCACATCATTAAGTACCGTCTCCGGTAATGGATGCGCAGTCGCATTTACAAGAACATTAACCTGAAGTTCATCAAGAAAGTTTATTACTTTAATAAATTTTTCAACATATGATAATAGAATTTTTTTTTTTTTTTTTTAAATTGATGACAAAATAAGTAATTGAGAAACTTACCACATCATGAGCATGCAAACGTAAATTCGACACGACATCCGCATCGATTGAGTCTTCAAATCCACCATGCGAGATGTGAACATAAAATCCCAAAATAGATTTGTTATCTTCATCTCGATTATTCGCAGCAAGATTATATGACCCCGTTATCGGATTAAAATACTCCTGAATCGGAAGATTTTTCATGATAACATCATAATAACTCGGGAAATTGTCTTGAAGAAACCCGCCAGGTAACCTAAGTTCGAATTTTACAAACTCTTTCAAAACATTCTTGAATTTTACAAACTCTTTCAAAAGACTCTCAGATTTACCCCTCGAAATTATTCGTTTACTTCCAAAATTTACATCCAACCAGTCACCTACGCCTTTTACGGGGCCCACTTCACTAAACTTTGCGCTCTTTTTAAGATATTCGCATAACAAGAAACCGAAATCCCAATTTAAATCTTTGAAAACCACATTCAGAATAATAACGGGCTTTCCTTTTCCCCAATGACTAACAAAATGCTCAAGATTCATATCCATAAACTCTTTTTTAGTACAAAATCTTAGACCCGAAATATTATCATCATCACATAATGAACAAGTAGACGATGTAGTTAACGCGTAACCGTCTTTTTTAAACGTATTATCACGTTCCGTTATAAGTTTTGCATTGTCTCCAACAATTTTAGCGAAACCGAGTGGAGAAAAAGACGATAAATTTAAAATACCGTCACCGCAACCGCCTAAATTCTTTGGCGGGCACGTTATACTACCGTCCGAACCTAAATTCCAAGATACGTTTATTGATTTTTTGGTTCGTACGCATCTTGTAGTTTTCAAGTTTTTAAGACGCGTATGTATGTATCCGTTTCGATAGTCTTCACAGCAACTTAAACAGAAAATGTAACCGCAACGATCGCAGCTTCTTTGAACAACTGTAATACAACCTTTGCAAAAACTGTATAAACAAATAGATATAAGTCATGATTTAAAAATTTAAAAAAAAAAAAAAAAAAACAAGAGTAACTTAAAGATTAGTTGTAAACATACCTGCATTCCTTATTCCGAGGGTATTTCGGATATTGAACTTTTATCTGGTTATAACTTTTTCCTGCATTAAAAAAAGCTGTAACCGTATGATTGTAAATACAGAAGAACGACAAGAAAAATCCAGTCTTATTCAATAATTAAAGTTAATTAATAAGGTAATAATCTGGTTTCAATAATCATATTTAATATTAATATATAACACATTATTGGTTTATGAAATTGAAATTGAAAGATAAAAGTGTTTCCAGCTCAACCCAAAGCAACTTATTTTAACCATCCTGACCCGGCCATTTTACCACCCTTTAAATAAAAAGGGCAACTTACCTCTATCGTTAGCTTCAGTATCCAACTCATTCATAATTTCATGATGCATCTTTTCGATAACTGGAAGAAGCTCCCCGATTATGTGAAGTCGTTGACTTTTGTAGAGCTTGTTTTCGCGATTGCAAACGTTCATCTCATTTTCTGAATCACGAGTCACATCCTCGTTAACTTCATAAATAACTGGCTCCCCCATTATGTGAATTCGTTGACTTTTTTCCTCGTTTTCGCGATTGCAAATATTGATCTCCATTTCAGGATCGCAAAGACTCACATCCTCGTCAACTTCATTAATAACTGGCTCCTGAATCAAGAACATAAATAGATTATTTTAATGAAACCTAAATTAACGCATATATTTTTTTTAAAAATAAACCAACATATATAATAATAATAATAATATAATATAAATTTAAATTTATATAATAATAATATAATAATAATAATAACCTTTGTTTTGGCATTTTTAGGTTTTGCTTTGGTGCAAGCTTGGCAGGTGCATTCACCTAGGCATACTGGACACTCTCTCATGATTGTGTTCTTACAATGAAACCTAAATTAAAAAATTAAAAAAAAAATAAAAAAAACTTTAAATTATATAATCAAATAAACTCAAAATGGTAAAATTCAACTTTAATTATTGCATCTAGTCATACAACGGATTAATAAGTTATGCCCGAATCTTTAACTCTAAGATCAACATATGAGCTGAGATTCATATAATCTAAGCATTAGTCGTAATTTTTTAAAATCATACAAGGGTAAAAAAACTACCTTCTGTCGATACAATCTTCACAAAAATACTGTTTTTTGCATGTTGAACACTTGACAAGAACTCGATAGCTACTAAGACGGCACCAATGGCACTTGTTGTTGATCTTCTTCTTCACAGTTGCTTTTACATTTTGCTTGTTATTACTTGGTAACCTCTACACGCATAAACAAAAAACAGTAATAAAAAAACACTAAACTAAAAAATTTATATGAGCAAAAAACAACAATGTGAATATGTACAACCAAGTTTTAACAACTTGTGTGATGTAGAATACAACGAGCTTTCGAGATATATAAATTTTTTTACCAAAAAGACACCACATCAATGATTAAGTTACATGAAAAAAAAGCATCATATCATGAATCATGAATTCACATAAAAAAAACATCATATTGTGTTGAATATAAGCACATGAAACAATTTGCATGCAAATTTAATACTTGTTCATGAAGGATAACAAGAATTTTGTAAAGAGACAAAAAGTCCAGTCCTATGATTCAACCCACCCCTCAAGTGAACCCACTTTGACACGTTACCCCAACCGACCTGGCCAACATAGTTACCCAACCAACCCGCCCAAATTGTTACCCAACCCAACCCACCCAATCTGAACTGTGACCCAACCGTCCCCATTACCCAACCGACCCGTTGCCCAACCCCCCTTCCCCCCTTTCTTGACCAGCCCCATAAAAATTACCCCTTTTGGCAAACCCTAAAAATTAAACAATTTTGCCCACCACCAAATTTGGTTTATGAAATTCAACCTAAAGCAAATTAAATTGGGCAAAACTGAAGTTTCTCCACTAAAACAATTTCCCACATAAAAAAAAAAAATGAGCATTAAATATAATAAAATCATATATCATATTTCGTATCATATCACATATATAAAAAAAAATTAATAATAATAATAAAGTATTAATTAGCTATGAAAGAAAAAGAAAAAGAAAAAAAACAACCTTCACTGGGCTTTCAGGAATTGAACTTGAACCACACCCAAAATTATCATCAATTTTAGGTTCTTTTGCAACAACAACATCATCAGATGCTTCTTCTTCACTCCTCATTCTCTTATTACCAGCAGCCCTTGTTCTTGGCAAGGGTAAATCGGTAATTTCACCCACATTAGACCCTGGTTCAAGCTCTTGTGGTTCAACTTTAGGGGTAATACTTCTTCTAGCTCTCTCAAATTTCAAATGATCAGGCACAGGCTGCCTTTTCTTCCTCAAAATCCCTTGTGTTAAATGTCTTTCACAATACCCTCTTCCTTCAACAACAGACAACTTACACCTCCACCCTCTTCCGTCGTTTCGTCTGCACCTTTCATCGTTGCTAAGTTCTGACATTGTTGTCACTAATTGAAGGATTTGAAGGAGGATAACAGTGAAAATGATGTGGGTTTTGAAGAAAGTTTAAAACTTTGTGAATGAATCGGTGAGAAAATGTGACAGTGAGGGACCCCCTTTTTATTTTGTTGATGATGTGATAATATTAATTACATCAATTTAATTTTATTAGGTTGGATTGGGGAAATATATAATTGGATTGTGAGTAATGGTAGTATGAATCATGTGAATGTGTATATATTATCTTATTTACTATTTACTATTTTTGGTATTTAGCTTTAAAGTTCCTTCTATTTTTATAAAATAAAGTTTGCCCAACATATTTGTAGTGAATTTATTATTATATTATTGTTTTACTAAAAGAAGATTAATGTATATTTTGAGATTTATATTGATTGTAGTATTGTAGGGGTGTTCAAAAGGGTTTGAAACCGTTAAATCGATTATCGAACTGAAATCAAATCAAAAAAACACTAAATCAAATTTGAAAAAATGGTTTCTGAATCGAGCAAAATCGAAACTAAATTTGAATTCAATTTTTCAGTTTTATTTTAAAAATTCTAAATTTGTTTAGCCGAATATAAAACTTAATTCAATGTATACAATACGTTAAGTTATTAATATTATTGTATACATATACAAAAAAAAATGATTTAAGTAGGTAACTTTATAAGTCATATTATGTTTACTAGAATTTAAAATCTTATTTGAATCTGTAATTTCATATTGTTTTAATAGTTCTATTCTCTCCGTATTTATTACTTTCACAATTTTAAGTCGACTTTCATTTTCAAGTCGATATATGTGTGTATGTATGTTGAATCAATAAAATTTTCGACAACTTTCTTTACTACACTTTTTATTGAAAAAATATATATATGACAAAGATATAGATGGTTTTAGTTTGTTCTTGGTTATTGTTTTTGTTTATTTTAATTTTAATAATATAATATATGTTATATTACGATATTCTAGAAACTTGAATCAATAAACGAGAGAACTAAAAAAAGATCCAAAACAACGAAAACTTTTTAATTATAAGATTTTATGTAATTAAATTCAACAATTTACATATTATTGTTATTTAATGCTCATATCATTGGCAAACAAAAGTTAAAAACTACAAATAATATGTTAAAGTCTAAATTATATGAAATTTTCACATATACACAAAAAATATTTGATTACGATAAATTAATATATTTGATTTTTTTACCAGCAAAATATGAGTTTTTATTAAGACTAAATCGCTAAAATAGTCCCTGTGGTTTGTACCAAAATGCTGATTTCGTCCCTGTGATTTTTTTGGACGGACTTCGTCCTCATGATATGTCAATGTTGCTGATTTCGTCCCTATCTCTGACGGCCGTCTAAATTAGCCGTTAAATGAAAGCATGTGAGAAGCACGTGATGGGTATTTTTGTCATTTTAGATTCATTTCACCTTTTCTTTCATGTTATGCTTTTAAAACCCTTTTTCCTTATAAAACATTTTTTTCTCTTTTAAAAACCCGTACACCCAAATTCATCCATTTTATTCAGATCTCATTTCCTTACCCTCTTTTCTTTCATCTATCCACATCTCAGTACCCAAGATCAAGCAACAAAAATCATCTTCAAAACCGTCGGGGGTCATCTTGAACCCGTCATCTTCAAAACCTATAACCACCACCTGCAACCCGTCATCTTCACCTTCAATCGCAAACCGCCACCAAATTTAGTGCCAGATTCGTTATCAAGGAAATCAAATTCAAAGGTTTAGGCTTTGTTATCATCTGTTTAATCCCTTCTTTTAAAAATTTCTGGTGATTTAACGATGAAAATGAGTAAATTCCGGTTAATTTAAGGGGTCTTCAAATTCGATCTGAAGGAGACCTTTTGAATTGGAAGGATGTGCAGGTGCTATTTAATATCATGGAGAAGTGATGTTTGTGCTAAAATTCTAGATCTGAAACAACACTTAATATTTTTTCTTTTATTTTAAATAAAAAGAAATAAATTTTAGATATAAATGAATATGAATGGGTATTTTGATTCACGTTTCTGCAAATTTGACGTAACAGGGTGCTTTACAACAATTGTTTTTAAAGTTAAATTTGGATTTTGGGTTTAGATTTAAATTTGAGAATGGAAATGATTTGGTATTAATTAGGGTGTGTGATTTGGGGAAGAAGAGTAGGTGACTTATTAATTCACGATTCAGATCATAAAGATTGCTGCTATACATCAGTTTCATGTCCAAAGAAGCTTCGATTGCTTCGTGACATAGATGTGTGATTTGAATTTAGTGATGGATCTAGTGATTTTAATTTGATTTTAGCTTTTAGGGTTTTAGATGTTGTTGATTTGGGGAAGATGAAGATAGGTGATGAATTAAAGGATAAAATAAAAGGATTAATTAATATGCCTAAAATACCCTCATGTGCATAGCATGTGACCTGATTTAACAAAAAAATTAACGATCGTTAGCGTGAGGGACTATTTCAGTTCGATTTGCATACCACAGGGACGAAATCCATCAAAAAAACACCTCAAGGACTAAATCAGCATTTTGATACAAACCACAGGGACTATTTCAGCAATTTTGTCTTTAAAAACCTCCCTAATAAGGAGATAGAGAGTAAAACAAATAATTACAATGACTTTATTAGCTAATTCCTCCATCCAATATTACATTTTTATCTCTTACAAAATCAATTAAAGCTTTACCAAAATAAAGTCAATTAAAGGATATATTTCGATTCTAATCACACAAAAAATCTCTCTTCATCGAACGAGAAACAAACAAGAGATTGTTGTGATATCTCCATATGTACCATAAAACCAAAGCCATGATAACGTATATTGCGATTGTTTAGATGTCTACAACTCAAACTTCTGCATCAAATCTTCAACAACAAGCCTTCACAACCCTCTTAATTCTCAAACAAGTTCTTTTCTTCATCCTTCTCAATTCAATAATGACATATTTCTGAACAACACACATCAAGGGGAAGAAACTGTTAGATCCAAAATGTGGTGTGTGATCGGTTCATAAATGCCGATTGTGTTTGATATTAAAGGATAAATTTTATGTGTGCATTTGAGGTTTAAAAGGCTATTTTATAAGGTTTTCATAATGGGTAACAAGTCAAGACGAAACGCGGAAAAGAGGATTAAAACGAGAAAAAGGCGCGAAAAAAGTGCCCAGCCGCAAATTGCGGCTGGTGAGCATAAATTGCGGCTGGACGTATTTTGGATAGAATTTAGAGCCGAATTTGAGGGATTTCATGCTTGGGGAATACCCTACTTCATCCCTGTATAAGGAAAACCCTAGGCTACAAATTGAATACCTTTTCCATCAGTTTGAGAGCCAAAAACACTCCCAAAAACATCACTCATCATCATCAATCAAGGATTCAAGTCAAGATCAAAGGCGTGTTCATCATGATTCATCCTTCTATCATTGTGTTCATCATCATCAACATGCAAGGCTAATCTCCTTACTCTATTCCTTCCAATGAACTTTTAATGTATTGTTTATTCATTCAATTATGTGTGTGGTTTGTAATATTACAATGATAAACTCCTTTGATTTATAATTTTGCAAACCATTCAAGAGATTGTTTAATGCAAGTTGGTTGATTTTGATTATTGCAAGACGTATTATTGTGATTTAACAATTGTGCTTGATCCACTTAGTGTTAATTTAGATTAGGGATAAAGACAAGTGCTTAGGTTACATAATCGTGCCCAAAATAATTACTTTGACGAATTCAAGAGTTCATGTCTATGTGATTTAGATAATAACTTAAAAGCACACATGTTTGTATGAATGAATGATACTTAATTGGGATTTGGAAGGGATAAAGATTTTTAATCCATTGATAACAACTTTGCATTTTTAATATTTTACTTATGCTTTTTGCTTCAACTCATTAAAGCTTAAGTTTTCTTGTTTAATCTTCTTAATTAGTAAACGTGCTTTAGTTAAACATACAACCAAATCCTGAAAATTGCTTGCTTTTAACCACTATTTCCCGAGGAACGAATCCTATTTACCCTCGCTAAGTTAGAGTAATTAGATCATTTTTGATTGGCCCTTTGACACGATCAAATTTTGGCGCCGCTGTCGGGGAAGTGTGCGCTTGATTGCAAGCTCTTATTTTATTTGCTTTCTTGTTAAATTAGAAAAACCATAAAAATCATAAAATCATAAGAAAATCCAAAAATATTTTCTTCTTTTATTTTGTTTTTGTCAGTTTTACGCTCGATATTCTTGTTTTTGTTGAAGTGCAGGTTAGTGTATGCAAACTCGAAGCTCGGGAGATCAGAATCTTGAGCCTTTAAATTCGAAAATCGAGAAATCTGCAAAATCTAATCGAAAAGCTACAAGGATTTTGAAAAGCTCGACGGTGGCTTCAGCATCAACACAATCACCACCTGAGTCACATCCTATTGTCCCACCAAACTCTCCTAAATTAGACTCCGACGTCGAGGAGGAATTTTTTGTTCAACAAACCAAAATGGAAGAACAAGAAAGAGGAGTGGACTCATATTACCAACCGGGTGATTACGAGGATCACTCGCCTATTGTTTTTCCCGCTCAAGCAGGGGGAAATAACTGGAGATTTGAGGTCCAACCTCAACTCATTGCTATTTTGCCTACCTACCGAGGTACAGCTAATGAAGAACCATATGAGCATATAATAGAGTTCAATGAAATGTGCGCTACAAATCAGGTAAACGACTTCACTGATGAAGAGGTACGTCTTAGTCTTTTTCCTTATTCATTAAAAGATAAAGCTAAGAGATGGTTTTTGTCCTTGCCCGCCCGAAATATTACTACTTGGACGGTGATGAAAAAGAATTTCCTTGAGGAATTCTACCCGATAAGTAAAACTTCAGATATGCGTATGCAAATTAAATCTTTTAGGCAATTGCCAGGTGAACTTTTTCATGAAGCATACGAACGTCTGAAGGAATTACTTAGATCTTGTCCCCACCATGAAATACCGAAATGGGAACTTGTCTAAGTTTTTTATGATGGTCTTGACTCACAAAATATACAGTTCCTATTAGCGGCTAGTGGTGGTATGTTTATGACTAGAAGTAGTGAGGATGAGTGGGCATTTTTCGAGCAATTGAGCAAGGGTTCAAAAACCCAAGCTTCGATTGAACGGAATACTCACAATTCTTCCTAAGTTAACCAAGTGTCCACTTCGGGAGGGTCGTTTAGAAATTTAGAAAAGGAATTAGATGAGATAAAGATGTTAATGCCAATGTTTAACAACCCGAAGCAGGGTGGTAGTTTTAATTATGTGCAGGTTGAGGAAGTGTGTTCACTATGCGGGGATGCTTCACATTATGCAAATGGATGTAAGCAATGGAACCTACCAATAATGAAAGAGCAAGTGAACGAGGTTCAAGGGCGAAAATATGATCCATATTCTAACACCTGCAATCCAGGGTGGAGGAATCATCCAAACTTCAGTTGGAACAATAACACATTGAATACACCAAACCAACACCGAAACCATTACCAAAACCAAGATCAAAACCAAAGCACTGCTCCACCAAATCAACCATCGAGCTCGGATGCAAATATGGATGCGTTTATTTCAGAGATGCGAAAGATAGTGGAGGTTCAAAATAAATCTATTGGTGCGTTGGCTAAAGAAATTGGTAATGTAGATGAAAGCAAGGGAACAAGGGAACCGGGTACCATTCCAAGTTACACAGTTTTAAATCCTAATCACAAAGAAAATGGTAAAGGTCGTGGTGTAAACATGGTAGGAACCTTGTGAAGTGGAAAGACTTATAACAACCAAGTTGAGGCAACCGAGAAATTAGAGACTAAGCGTGGTTCATGTAAGTCTTCTATTGTTTTTGATGAGGATGATGACATTGTTGAAAACGATAAAAGTGGTGTTAAAGATGGTAATGGGGTTGGGTTAAATGTTGAAAAACCGGTAGTTGAAAAGTTTGGGGAACCAGACATGGAAGCTAATACCATTCCATTCCCCAAGGCTTTGGAGTCCCCGAACCAATTCCCTTATGGGAAAAAGGGACAGAAAACGGATGATATGTGGGAAACATTTAAACAAGTAAAAATAAATATTCCACTTATTGAAGCAATCAAACAAATTCCTGCACATGCTAAGTTTTTAAAAGATTTGTGTGTTCAAACGCGTAAACTCAACGCATCATTACCCAAAAAGGTAAAATTAACTGAAAAAGTGAGTGCTGTAATTTCGGGTTCACTTCCACCTAAGTTTAAGGACCCGGGGACACCATTAATTTCGGTTACGGTGGGTAATGTTAATGTCAGAAAGGCTTTATTGGACTTAGGGTCCATTATTAACATACTTCTATCGAGTCTAGTTGAACGGTACGAGTTGGGAACTTTAAAACAAACAAATATTCTCATCTAACTTGTGGACCGGTCAATAAGAACTCCACGGGGTATGTTGGGGAATGTGATTGTAAAAGTTGAAGATTTTTATTACCCCATATATTTTATAGTCATGGACATTGAGACCACCTTTAAGGAGACCCAACTGACGATCATTCTTGGTCATCCATTTTTGGCCACAATTGATGCTCTTATTAATTGTAGAACCGGGGTTATGGATATTTCTTTTGGTAATAAGAGATCACAGATTAATATTTTTAATTCATTACATACACCGGATGTCCAGGATTTTTTTTTGTTGGATACTAACCATGAACAGGTTCAAAAGTATGCACCGGATGTGAAAGAGGAAGAGGAGGTAAGGAAATTTAGTGAAGAGGGTATGACGAGTGAATTAATGGAATCTCAGATAAGAACTAATGCAGAAATTCTGATGAGTCAACAAGATTCGATACAAAATCTTGAGCGAGAATTGAAAAATCTGAGTCAAGTTCTTGAAACCAAGTTGAGTTCATCTATTAGCACCTCTTGTTCAATACCGATGAAAGAAACCGTGATGGCAGTGTCCACATTTATTGAGAAAGATGATAAAATGGAACATTTGGTAACTCCGAAGATGATTGAGCCTTACCGGCCACCATATATAAGAAAATCAAATGTACATGTATCTAGTGATAACAAAATGGATAATTTTTGTGTTCCGAATGGGCTTGTTGATGAAATGCCCCGTTCATACCGATTATAAACGATTCACAATAGTTGATTTCATTGCGAGGTATTTGACCTCTATATGATACATTTTACAAACATTGCATTCGTTTTTAAAAGACAAACTTTCTTTACATCGAAAGTTGACGGCATGCATACTATTTCCTAATACATCCAACTATAATTGACTTAATAATAATCTTGATGAACTCAATGACTCGAATGCAACGTCTTTTGAAATATGCCATGAATGACTCCAAGTAATATCTCTAAAATGAGCAAATGCACAGCGGAAGATTTCTTTCATACCTGAGAATAAACATGCTTTAAAGTATCAACCAAAAGGTTGGTGAGTTCATTAGTTTATCATAAACAATCATTTCCAATAATATAATAGACCACAAGATACTCATTTTTAGAAAACAATCTGTGCAGGTCTACTCCTGCTATAAAATCATTCATATGAAGAACACTGAAACCTTTCAAAACAACTCACCAACGGTAGCTAATGCGTCGTGCAATGCAAAATCATCTCACCGTGGTAGTTAATACAATATAATTTCAATAACGGTAGCTAATGCGTCGTGCAATGCAAAATCATCTCACCGTAAATAATTTTACAACGGTAGCTAATGCGTCGTGCAATGCAAAATCATCTCACCGAGGGTAGCTAAAACGGTAGCTAGTGCGTCGTGCAATGCAAAATCATCTCACCGTTACTAACTACTAAACAATATTACAATGGTAGCTAATGCGTCGTGCAATGCAAAATCATCTCACTGAGGGTAGCTAAAACGGTAGCTAATGCGTCGTGCAATGCAAAATCATCTCACCGTTATTAACTACTAAATTGAACCATTTCGGTAGCTAATGCGTCGTGCAAAGCAAAATCATCTCACCGATGGTCGATAATACAATCTTATAGAAATCGAACCTCTGAATCCAAATAATTCTATCATAGAATGTAGTTTTGAATACTTGTGTCTATTTCGTCAATCATTTATAAAAACAGTTCATGTATTCTCAGTTCAAAATATATCTCAAAAGCATTTAATAAAACATTTACAAAAACAGCGCATGTATTCTCAGTCCCAGAAATGTAAAGAGTAAAAGGGAATCAAATGAACTCACGCATATAAATATTGTAAAACGATTATTAAAACTATGCATGAATTCACAGTCCAAAAATGTAATGAGTAAAAAGGGAGCAAATGAACTCACCATTCAATATTTTGTAGTAAAAATATTCATACAACGAAACTGAACAATGCAGGGTTGACCTCGGATTCACGAACCTATATATATATATATATATATATATATATATATATATATATATATATATATATATATATATATTAAAACGTATAATCGTAGAATCACATAATTTCATTTATTAATATATAATATTTATATTTTATTAGTTTTATAGAATTTTATATTAACTTCCATTTAAAAATGTATGTTTATTTTATATCTTAAATTATATATTATATATATATATATATATATATATATATATATATATATATATATATTTATTTTATATATATATATATATATATTTAGAATGATTAATATCTATACATTTAGTTATGTTAATATATATATATATATATATATATATATATATATATATATGATTAGTATTATATTTAAAATATCATTTGTTTGTTATATGTAAGTATTTATATAAGTAATGTTAATATTTTTGTTATATAATTATATGAAATATTAATATAATCTTAGTATATGTAATATACATACAAGATATCTATTTGTTAAAATGATAGTTTTGATAATAATGATTTATTAACAATAATAATAATAACTTTATTAATTATGATAAAACTAATAATAAAAATGATAATAATAGTTTTTAATACTAATGATACTAATAATGTTATTAATAATACTAATGATAACAATCATAATACTTAAAATGATAAGATTATTAATGATAATAATATTATTAATACTTATAATGATTATAATACTTATGATAATAATAATGATAATTATAACTTTAATAATAACAATAATAATAATAATAATAATAATAATAATAATAATAATAATAATAATAATAATAATAACAATAATAATAATAACAATAACAATAATAACAATAACAATAACAAATCAATAATAATAATAATAATAATAATAATAATAATAATAATAATAATAATAATAATAATAATAATAATAATAATAATAATAATAATAATAATAATAATAAGATAACAAAATTACTACCTCACATAAAATAGGCTTCAAAATGAATAGATTGCCATTGCCCGAACTCGAACCCTCGACCTCTCGCACACCCGACAACACATCAAACCAACTGGGCTGTTGCCCATTATCCAAAATTTTGTTAAACCTATTAATATATAACCCGTAATATTCATGTCCCATATTCTTCTTCTTCTTCACTAATTTATTTCAACCAGAACCATCAACCAAATCTAATAACAATTAACGTATTGTTTTTAAAATACTAACTAGATCAGAAATCATTTGTCTGTGTTTGAAATTAATTAAGACCAAAAAAATTTGCTGTAACAGATTTTCTGAAGAACACGATGACTCAACACCCAATTTCGAAATCTAGGGTGTTTTAGACCACGACTACAACATGAAATATATTTCAAATCCCTCCTAGAAACTATAGGAACCATCAATTTAATTTATATCTAAACAGAAAAATCGAATTTGGCTGAAGAACAAATTTTGACTTTTTGATTTTAAAACTTTGACCTCAAAATTCGATCTCAATTTAGTGAATTGAAGATTGAAACTTTCCAGATAGATTGAGTAGGAGATTTCAAATAACTCTATATTTATAGATTTTTAAATAAAATTCGATTTCGAAACTTGGCCTAAAATACTCAAGAACAGAGGTTTCGTTTTAGTTTTCTTTATTTTCTCTCCCGATTTACAAATAGCAGTAGGTAAATTATATAATGCGATTGAGTACATGATTAAACAGTTAAATTTGATTCTATTTGTTTTGTGAAGTCGACATTTAACAATCTGCTGACAGGAAGTACAAGACTTTATTTGCTCAGGAAGAAAAAAAAATAATAAAAACAAATGAACGAGATATGAATTGCTAACTGAATTTGATTTTATCTGTGATCAAAGTCATGATTTGTACTAGATTGGGAACATAAAGCAAAAATTATTACAGCCTAATAACGATTGAAACAGAATACGTTTTGTGCTGTATATCCATATGTATATAATGTATTTATATATTTATTTATATGTATATATGTAATCTATATATATCTGTATAATGTATATCTGATTATTTGTATATCTATAATCATAATTTTGATATTATATTAATACTATTAATAATTACATAAATAATAATAATAATTTATAATATTAATAGTAATATTAATACTTCTAATAATAATATGTTAATAACAATGATATAATAAAAAAAATGATATTAATTAAATTAATATTTTTAATAAGTTTAATAATAGTGGTAACAACAATATTATTAATAATATTATAATAATATTAATAATACACTTATTAATAATAATGAAAATAGTGATAATAATATTAGTATAACATTTATGTTTTTAATTTGTAACCACATATAATATATAAACTTTACATTATATTATATAATAACATTTATTGAATATTTAATATATAAATATATATATCATACTATATAAAAAAATCATATATATATATACATATATATTTATATATATATATTTAATAATAGCTTATTTATTCTAATTATTATTTTACTTTTTAAATCCAAATAATTAAATTTTATTTTTATTATTTCAATTTATAATATACATTTATATTTATATTTATATATTCAAACTACCATATATAATATTACATTTTAAAATTCTTAATATATTAATTATATATTGAAATAATTAAACTCAGAATATATCATTTAATACTTTATTTATGTTATTATATATATATATATATATATATATATATATATATATATATATATATATATATATATATATATCTATTCACATCTAATCATAAACAACTGTTCGTGAATCGTCAGGAGTATTCGAAGGTCCAACGAAATAAATGAAACAGTTCAGAATTTTCGAGACTCAACATTACAGACTTTGCTTATCGTATCGGAATTATATAAAGATTAAGTTTAAATTTGGTCAAAAATTTCCGGGTCGTCACAGTTGATACATTTGAAAAAGAATCCGATGGAAAAGTAGTCAAAGTAATTGGGGGAATCGTAGAAAAACTTGTTGAAAGGTTTGGAGGTCATAAGATAAAAATGAATAAGAATGAAAAGGTGAATTCTCGAGTTGATTATGAGGTGATTTCCAATTTAGAGGATCTTGAAGTGCCTAAGTGTGGGGGAGATAGTGAAAACCCGCCACATAGTTCTTTGAGACATGATAGTGAGTGTAAGGAATATGTGGATAACCCGGTGCTTGATCATTCCATGAGGAAATTACATAGACAGGTCCATGATGCTAGGAGTAGGGGGGATGAAAGTTTAACCAACCGCCTTGTGTGTAACTTGTCTCCTAAAGAAAAAGTTAAATTGTTTGAGTTAATGCATGTGGCTAAGGAGAATGATTTGTGGTTGGATTCTAAGTTGAGGAAAGTTAGAGATAGTGAAGGTTCTCATAAAGTGAGGAAAGGAGGAATCTTTTACAGTCCTGGAATTAGCTGAAGTGAAGAAAGAGTCGTGTGCACGACTCAGATATAAAAACTGCACAAACTATGTGTGGAGTTTGTAAGTCTTCTTTATTTTATTTTTACTTTGTTTCTATTTTATTTTATTTATTTTTAGTTAAATGAACTTTGTGGGTATGTTCACTACAAGCCCTCACGAGACAAAACTCGTCCACCCGAAGGAATCGGGTGGTTTAAAGGCTTGTTGCACACGCTAAGTGCAGCCGTGAGTCCTACGGAAGTGGCTAGTTAGGATTTTACATTTTCTTTTGTTTTTCTTTTCTAAGTTGTAATGGAAGGATAAATGTAATCAAATGGAATGTGTGATGATGAATCAAAATGGTGTGCATTGGTTACTATTGAATGGTGAACGTGCGAGTATCTCGGTAATATGTTCAATTTCCCCTTTTTCTTTTCACATAAGTATTGTAATTCTTTAAACATGTGTACGAGGGCGTAGCATGGTTCAAGTGTGGGGGAGAGGGGAAAATTAAAATTTTCTTTTGGGATACATTATTTGGGTTTGAAGCTTAAAATGAGTAAAACATTATGATTATTGTGATTGAACAAAATTTTTTTTATCATAATTTCATCACAACCCCAGTGTAAGATTGTTAAAAAGATTGTGAAATGATAAACATGAATGGCATATAGCAATAATGAATATTATGGGTATTAACATGGAAATTGACTTTGTGAAACATCATAGTAAAAACTCTTTGGTGATTAAATTGTGATTTCAAAGAAAGTATTCCGAAATGTGTTACAACTGAAAATAACTCGGGTAGGTTAAATCCCGTGCGTTGTCCAGTGTATGATTGATTACAATGTAAAGCTGGAACAGGATTGCCCCGCGCAAAGCTTAGTCTTTGCAGTTATAACCCACGAATTGACGAATTGAAAAGTACAAAATGTCGTTTGCTGTTCATTCACATCTTGGTTCGATACCGGAAACAAATGCTAGTGCTTGGACTTGTTTTGTGTCGCTATCCAAAATCAGGATTAGCTATGGATGACACTAGCTATACCCGCAGTTCGCTGCAAAACATCCAGTTTAGGGGCTGGATAAATATTCCTAAACGAGAGCCTTGCTTGGGGCTAAAACCACAAAACGAGAGCTCGATGGAGCCAAATCCATAAAACAGCCAGTATAGGGGCTGGATAAATATTCCTACACGCGAGCCTTGTTGGGGCGTATAATACCGCTAAAAATATAGCTAGATGGGGCTAAATCCACAAAAATCTATTTCTCATTATAAGTCACGTGGGACTTAAATTCCATGACCCTTCGTCGATTGTCCACCCTGCTCCGAGAGTCACCGGAGGAGTTGTTGGGGCATGAGATGAGTGTCGTGATCCTAAAACACCGAGAGAATCAAAAAGGGTGTCTTCGGACACTCTGGCACACCAACCATTAAAACAAATATGGAATTGACGGTACATGGTTCTTTTATCTAGTTCATATGGCGGATGGCTCCCACTTGACTCATGGTTCATTTGAAGATTAAAAAGTTTGAGGTTTTATTACACTTTGCTATGAAGTATTCGTTCAAGACAAGATGTTGATATAATCATGATTCAATTTGGGAATTTAAAGTTGGTTAACTTCAAGTGGGAGCCATGCCGGAGGAATTTATGTTTTACATTGAGTTCAAGACTTTGCGGTTTTATTCATGCCTTTGAAGATTTGAGTTTGCTAGAGATTTGAGTTGAAGATTTGAGTTTAAGATTGTTTGAGGACAAACAATGATAAATGTGGGGGAGTTGATCGGTTCATAAATGCCGATTGTGTTTGATATTAAAGGATGAATTTTATGTGTGCATTTGAGGTTTAAAAGGCTATTTTATAAGGTTTTCATAATGGGTAACGAGTCAAGACGAAACGATAAAACGAGGATTAAAACGAGAAAAAGGCGCGAAAAAGTGCCCAACCGCAAATTGCGTCTGGTGAGCATAAATTGCGGCTGGCATGAAATAAAAAGTTTGTTCAGGTCAGAAACAGGCATAAGGAGGCGCTTGGGTTTTTGCAGCTGGTGAGCATAAATTGCGGCTGGACGTATTTTTGGATAGAATTTAGAGATGGATTTGAGTGATTTCATGCTTGGGGAATACCCTACTTCATCCCTATATAAGGAAACCCTAGGCTACAAATTGAATACCTTTTCCATCAGTTTGAGAGCCAAAAACACTCCCAAAAACATCATTCATCATCATCAATCAAGGATTCAAGTCAAGATCAAAGGCGTGTTCATCATGATTCATCCTTCTGTAGCAACCCGACAAAATCTTCATTGACGGCGCCGTCTACTTAGGTCCCGTTACGTGGTCATAAGTCTTTAAATAACGTTTGACCAAAGGTATGTCGCATTCATTTCATAAGTAAAGGTGTTTCAAGGTTTACAAAAGTAGTTCAATGACTAGTTACATTACAATGTTAACGTACAAATGAAACCTATGCGACATGATTTAGTAAAGTCAAAAGACGCTTCACGTATGCATGTATACTCGACATCCAAGAAAGTATCAAAATAGAGTGCGGAAGCATGTATCACTTAGCATTCAAGGACCTGAGAAAACATATAGAAAACTGTCAACGAAAAATGTTGGTGAAATCATAGGTGTAATAGTAAACGTTGTTTTTGAACCACAAGATTTTGTATTGCCGTAACGCTGATTATCTAAATCGTTTTCATTCCAAAGTTGTTATACGTTTGTGAAGCACCCAATTATCAAGACTTAACTATTCACTAACCTCGTTATCATAGTGTTAGAACCTACACTATATACTCGAAAATATATTTCATCTACTAACGGTAGCGAACCGTCAGAATGAGGGCTTGTCAAGCCCATGTGATCACATAACATAAGTTTACATTTACACCCTGCAAGTGTAACTAATGATAATTGAATTGAGGCCTTTTTGTTCTAACTCGCACGTGGAATGTTTGTTTTTGTACTTGTGTTCAAAGCATAAAAGTATGATACGTATATGTTTCTCATCCCATAGTTTAAAGAGTAATAATTGTTGAAAAGGGTGGGACTATGATCTCACCTTGATTGCACAGATATAAATGTACTTCACAAAGTAACGTGTGCAAGAACGAATGCTAGTCTTGACCTAAACAATTAGGTTGTATCAATATCGGTAAACACGATCGGTCAAAGTTGTTCAATTAGTCCTATGGCTCGTTATGACTCGATTTTATAGCATGTGAATCAAGTTGTCAAGTTTCATGCAAGAATCAAGTATACAAGAAGATTAGAACGGTTTAAACAAGTATTGGTTAAGTTTGAACAAAAGTCAACTTTGGTCAAGTCAAAGTCAATGAAAAAGTCAACACGTTCGGGTCGGGTCTCGAACTATTTTTCTGAGGTTTTTAATCATATATAAGCATGTTAAAACAAGTTATATGGTAATCGGAGGTGCGTAGCATAGTTAGAATTTTTCGTAAAAGTGCCAAGGTGAACAGCCGCTGAACACGGCTTATGTTACGCCGCGACATATGTAACATCCCACCTTTTTCTGTTTACTTTTCTGTTTAACTATTTAAATTCCGTTATATGTTTATGACATCCCTCGTTAATACGCGTTTTAAAAATATCTCGTTTAGGTAATTCCCGCAACCGAATGAAACTAGAGGGACCAAACTTGCCAAAGTGTCAAACCTTTGACTAGGTCAAAGGTCAACACTCCATCTCCTCCATTCACTTTATCAATTTCTTTTCTCTTTTCTTTTAACACTTTCAAACTATCTCTAAAACTCCATATCCAAGAATCATCATCTAAATTCGTTCAAGAAAGCTTCAATCAAAACAAATTACATATTTGAACTCCTTGCAACTTCCTCTTTGATTCCATACCGATTACATCTCATTTGGGTAACTTTCTAAAATTACTAGATTTTGTGTTCTTGATGTTTTTAACTTATAAAGTTGTTAATTAGTGTCTATGGCTCAAGTCTAACATGAATATATGATTTATATGTTCGATCTTGTTATTATTGATAACTAGCATGAACTTGAAAGTTTGGTGTATTTAATTGATGATTTGGTTGCTTAAATGTTGTTAAATGTTATAAATACATGTATTAAATGTGTTCCTAACATCACTAGTGAAAGGACCCGTCCTAATCCACCTGGACGAAGTCATCAACATTTGGTCCCATTGCGATGATCGGCTCCAAGTAATGTCCTTATATTGAGCAAATGCACAGCGGAAGACTTAATTCGTACCTGAGAATAAACATGCTTTAAAGTGTCAACCAAAAGGTTGGTGAGTTCATAGGTTTATCATAACAATCATTTCAATATGTTAATAGACCACAAGATTTCATAATCATAAACATAATACACTCGCAAGTGTATGTAAAGCATTCTAAGTGGTTGAGCACTTGGTAACCATACTTAACATTTAATCAACGTCGCATATTCCCTTTATTATGAAATCTCACTACACCGTACCAAGTGTAGTCACTAAAACGAAGTACTGTGCAACCGTTGAATACTGGTCGTCCAGTCCGGTTGGGGTTGTCAGGCCCGATAGATCTATCAACAGGATTCGCGTTTACAATACCCATGTAAATAGTAGTTACCAAGCTACAGGGAAATATGCCAGTGGTACAACTCAACGTAGAATATATTTTTAAGTACTTGTGTCTATTTTGTAAACATTTATAAAAGCAGCACATGTATTCTCAGCCCAAAAATATATATTGCAAAAGCAATTAAAAAGGGAGCAAATGAAACTCACTTTTGCCTTGAAGGTATTTAATTCGACTTGGTCCCCGATAGATATCACGAACCTAACCATATATATAATATATCAACATATTTTCTTTTTAAGTAATCGTTACATATATATATATATATATACTTTTAATACTTTTAATATTTTCTTAGTCCGTAGTTAGCAGTCCGATGTTAGTGGTCCACAATTAGTTGCTTAAATAAAATAAATAAAGACCCCATCGTATTCGTATTGATCAGAATTAATCTCGACCCATGGTACCATGTTGTCAAATGACGTGTTGCGTACATAAAGTACCGTGTTGTCAAATGACGTGTTGCGTACAATCATGAGGTCTTATGATTAATCTTCTCGTGTTGTTTACGGGTGGTCCTAAAATATATAAAATTAAATCATAAGTAATTATATATAAAATATCATATTAATTAGAAAAGATATGATTAATTTACTTTTTCTCCAAATATTTTCGTAGCTAAACTAGCTTCGGATACCCAATCTTATTTTAGTCGTAGTTTCTTCATTACAACTCCGTTTTTGTTGGTTCAACTTGTCACTTCCTTGGATCGAGTCAAATTTTAAGAATATGAACTGAAACTACCTTAGTTTGTATTCAAAATCATAGGTTATAGGTCAAACTTTGATGAAACTTATGAAAGTGATCATTTTTCATCATAAAAATAACATTTAATGATCATTTTTCTAAAAATACTTACACTTTGAGTTAAGCCATGAAATTTTTATGTGTTAACATATTCATAAGAAATATCATTTTTCCTGAACATGAACTTCCAATTCAAAGTTCAAGATGGTTTTTAATTATCCAACCAAAAACAGCCCCCGGTTGCACTCCGACGACGTAGATTGAGTTTTTAAGATGTTCTTTGTAAAACCAAGTTATATCTTGTTAGGTTAGCATATCATTATGATATATTACAGGTCTTGAAGTGTTTTAAAAGTCAAGTTAGAAGGATCTATTTAGTTTGCGAACAAGTTTGAAATCATTCAAACTATGTTCTTGTTGTTAAAATTTTATACCACAAAATAAGATAGCTATATGAATATGAATTGAATAAGATTATGAACAAGGTTACTACCTCAAGTTACTTGGACAAAGTTACTGCAAAAGATAAGAAATAATCTTGGAATCAGAGAGTGGTGGAGTTAGATCAAAAGGTTGGAAGTAAACTTCTTCAAATGGGTGGTTATTTTGATATGTTCTTGAAAGAGTTTTCTTATGGTGTTTAAGGCTTGTAATTGAAGCTAAATGATGGGGAAAATACTTGGAGATGATCAAGTATGAAGTTAGGAGTATTTTGAGAGAGAAATGAGGGTGTAGGTATGAGAAAATGGAGTGAAGAAATGGTGTTCATTTATAAAAACGTTTTTAGTTTATAAAGAAAGAAAAGGATTCCTAATTTTGTTTTCTTACTAATAATTCATACTACTTGACAAATTCTAGTTACCTCATATCTAGGGCAGTAATAATGTTGATTAGGATGTTGATTTGATGTGTATATGCCAATAGTAAATACGTATAGAAGCTGGATATGATACGGGTACATATACCCTAGATATACGTATAGAAATCTTGAAGAAACGGAACGAGAATTCAAATATAGCTATCTTTTGTGAATATACTTATATTGTTTTATGTATTTAAGTCCTTAAAAAGTGATTAAATACATTATATATACGATACATGTATAAGCATTATAGATTATAAGTATATATATCAAAGAATGTTACGTATAGTTATCGTTTTGAAAACTTAAGTTAGTAGTTTCAAAATATACTTATAACTCATTGTCATTAGTACATAATGAGATGTTAAACCATCCTTAGATCATGTTAAATATATATAAATACATATATATACACAAACGTATAATTATCGTATGTTATATAGTTCGTGATATCATCGGTCATATTGGACGGTCAAACGTTGTGTAAAACTCTTTTCAAAAACACAAGTCTCAACAATTTGGATTGCTTATCATGTTGGTATGGTTTAATTTATGTAAATATTAATCTCATAAGTATAATTTGGTCAGAAAATTCCGGGTCATTACAACTAGCTTCAATTTGATGTGTAGGTTGTTTTAGAAAACTTCATAAACTTGATTAGTGATTTTGGTGAAACTGGGTTAGGGTTTGATGAACTTGAAATAAACTTTTGATGTATTGAATGCCATGAATTATTGTTAGTAAGTAGTTAGTTGTATTGTATGCTTGATTATCTACAAAATGGCGTGTTTTATGTATGCATTAAATGCCCGAATCATAAATGTGCACTTGTAAAATTTGAAGCATTAAATGTATGCATTGATTGATCATTTGATTTGAAAAGTCGGTTATTGCAAATAATATTTTTGGTTGGTGAAATGTATTTAGTTGTGTTCTTTGTCAAATTACCTTTCTAACGATATAAGATACGAGTTCTAAGTGTTTGCGGTTTGTGATTTATGCTTGAAAGAGTTTTGATTTGAGACTTAGAAAACTGAAACTAGCCAGGTACGAGCTCGCGTGTAATGCCGCGGCGCGACCAGCCTTTGTTGCGGCGCGACATAAGGCGTGTCCAGCTTCTGACCACCTTGTCCAATATACGAAAAATGTGTGGCATGCTATGGACCTCCGATTCACATGAAACTTGTTCTAACATGCTTATATATGAATAACTAACACAGAAAAATAGTTCGGGACCCGACCCGAATGTGTTGACTTTTTCGTTGACTTTGACCCGACCAAAGTTTGACTTTTTGTCAAACTTAACCAAATGATTATGCAATCTTTCTAACTTGTTTCTATACTTGTATCTTGCATGAAACTTGGACAATTTGATTCACATGCTACATAATCGAGTCGTAACGAGCCATAGGACTAATTGAACATCTTTGACCTATCGCGTTTACCATTATTGATACGACCTATTTGTTTAGGTCAAGACTAGCATTGTTCTTTGCACACGTTACTTGTTGAAGTACTTATTACTCGTGTACACAAGGTGAGATCATAGTCCCATCTTTCAAATAACTTTTATGCTTTAAACTATGGGATGAGAAACATATACGTATCATACTTTTACACTTTGAACACAAGTACGGAAACGAACATTCCACGTACGGGTTTGAACAAAAATCCTCAATTCAATTATCATTAGTTACACTTACAGGGTGTAAACGTGAACTTATATTATGTGATCACATGGGCTTGACGAGCCTCATTCAGACGGTTCGCTACCGTTAGCGGATGAAATATATTTTCGGGTCTAGTGTATGTTCTAACACTACGCAAAGGGTGCAAAACAGTTAAGTTTGATAATTGGGTGCCCGCGAAACAAATAACAACTTTGGAATGAAAATGATTTTGATAATCATATTATATTAAATCTTGTGATTCAAATGCAACGTTTACTAAAACACCTATGATTTCACCAACGTTTTCGTTGACAGTTTTCTATATGTTTTCTCAGGTCCTTGAGCGCTACTTGATACATGCTTCCGCACTCTTTTTGATACTTGCTTGGATGTCGTGTATACATGCATAGTTGGAGCGTCTTTTGACTACTTTGAATTGTGTCGCATAGGTTTCATTCGTACGTTAAACATTGTAATGTAACTAGTCTTTTGAACTACATTTGTAAACTTGAAACATCCTTTTACTTATGAAATGAATGCGACATATTTTGGTCAAACGTCATGTTAAAGACTTATGACCACGTAACGGGACCTAAGTAGTCGGCGCCGTCAAACATGATTTAGTCGGGTCGCTATAGATGGTATCAGAGTGTTGGTTGTAGGGAATTAGAGTTCATTGGTGTCAACCCCGAGTCGTAGGGTACATTAGTGAATCTAGACTACAATCGGCATATGGACTTGAAGTAGGAATTACTTAACTACTTGTGCATTTATACTCGAACGTTTCTACTCATATCTACTCTTATTTCATCTTAACCTCACGTTGTTTAATTTAATTGACACGCCACCTTGCCTTAGTGAAATAAGTCGAATGCACATGTGAATTAGGGTGATATAATTTCCGGGATTATATTACGGTGACTCATATGAACGTTCCGACATTATGGCATAAAGAATTGAAGGAACAATGCCTCCTCGTCGTGTGCCATGCCATGAGACTCCTGAACAAGCTCTACAACGAATGATAGCCACCGGCGTGGATGCGGCCATGGCCGGTCACTCCTCCAACAACAACAATAACAACAACCACAACAACAACAATCAGGGGGCCGGTAACTCAAGCGAAGGGTGCTCCTATAAAGCTTTCATGGGGTGCAAACCTCATACTTTTGATGGGACCGGGGGACCGGTTATGCTCACCCGATGGTTTGAGCAAACGGAAGCCGTTTTTAGCATAAGCGGTTGTCGGGATCAAGATAAAGTCAAATATTCCACCTACACCTTTGCCGGTATCGCCCTCACGTGGTGGAACACGTATGTACAATCGGTGGGTACCGATGAAGCTCACGCCCTCTCTTGGGCCGATTTAAGGGAAATGTTGATCGTCGAATTTTTCCCTCGTGAAGAAACCCGAAACCTCGAACAAGAGCTAAGAACTTTAAAGGCGGTCGGAAACGATCTCAAGGCCTACAATCAACGATTCGCCGAGCTATCCTTGATGTGTCCCAACCTCGTAAACCCCGAATCTCAAAGGGTTGAAATCTGTATGGATGGTCTTCCAAAGAGCATCAAACAAGGAGTGATGTCATCCAAACCCGCTAACCTACAACAAGCCTTAAACATGGCCTGCCAATTGATCGAAACGGTTGACGAAATTGTAGTTCTGGCACCTAAGGCTGAGGAGGGAGGAAACAAAAGAAAATGGGAAGCCCCCCAATCAAGTAACAACTACAACAACAACTTCACCAAAAAGCCCTTCACCTCTGATGCCAAGAAAAGCTATGGCGAAAATAAACCCTTTTGCAACAAATGCCACAAACACCACTATGGTGAATGTAGCAATCTCTTTTATCACCAGTGTCAAAGGGGTGGTCATGTGGCCAACGATTGTAGAAGTGCCGCCCCCGTTGCTCAAAAAGTGCCCAATGCACCAAAACCGGGTACTTGTTATGAATGTGGCCAAATGGGTCATTTTAGAAATGCATGTCCGAAGAAGAAAGCCAACCCCAACACACGCGACCGAGCTTTCAACATCAACACCGAGGAAGCTCGAGATGACAATGAATTAGTCACGGGTACGTTTCTCCTCAACAACACTTATGTTACTTGTTTATTCGATTCAGGTGCCGATAAGAGTTTTGTATCCAAGACTTTGACTCATTCTTTTAGCACTCCACCACTTCCACTAGATACCACTTATACCATTGAAGTGGCCAACGGGAACTATTGAGTGCCGACACATATTACCGGGGGTGTACGTTAAACATTTTGGGTAATGAGTTTGAAATTGACTTGATACCCATGGAACTAGGAAGCTTCGATGTAATAATCGGTATGAATTGGCTAGCCAAAATGAAATCTCACATCCTTTGTGATCTTAACGCAATCTAGATTCCTATCGAGAACGGCGAACCTTTGATCGTCTATGGCGATAAGAGTTGCACCGGACTCAACCTCGTTTCATGCATTAAAGTTAGAAAACTACTCCGTAAGGGTTGTTTTGCGATCCTTGCTCATGTTAAGAAAGTCGAGTCCGATGAGAAGCACATCGATGATGTGCCAATTGTTAGTGACTATTCCGATGTATTTCTCGATGAATTGCCGGGTCTTCCACCTCATCGACCGGTTGAATTCCAAATCGATCTTATTCCGGGAGCCGCACCCGTAGCACGTGCACCATATAGACTCGCTCCATCCGAGATGCAAGAATCGCAAAGTCAAATCCAAGAACTACTTGATCGTGGTTTTATCCAACCTAGCCATTCACCTTGGGGCGCTCCAATTTTGTTTGTTAAAAAGAAAGACGGATCCCTACGAATGTGCATTGATTATTGGGAACTAAACAAATTGACGGTTAAGAACCGATATCCTCTTCCTCGCATCGATGACCTCTTTGATCAACTACAAGGGTCTTGTGTATATTCGAAAATCGATCTCCGCTCGGGTTATCATCAATTAAGGGTTAAGGGGGAAGATGTCTCCAAAACCACTTTCCGAACTCGTTATGGTAGTTATGAATTCCTTGTCATGCCGTTTGGTCTCACTAACACACCGGCGGTGTTCATGGATCTTATGAACCGCGTGTGCAAACCGTATCTTGACAAATTCGTTATCGTGTTCATCGATGATATTTTGGTTTATTCTAAAAGCGAAGAAGAACACGAGGAACACCTCCGACTTGTGCTTGAACTTTTAAGACAAGAACGACTCTATGCCAAATTCTCCAAGTGTGAATTTTGGTTGAAGGAAGTTCAATTTCTTGGTCATGTTGTAAGTGACCAAGGTATTAAAGTCGATCCATCAAAAATCGAAGCCATTAGTAAATGGGAGACTCCTACTACTCCTACTCACATTCGTCAATTCTTGGGTCTCGCTGGATACTATCGTAGATTCATCAAAGATTTCTCTTTGATCGCTCGTCCTCTAACTGCATTAACTCATAAGGGAAGAAAATTCGTTTGGGCAACCGAACAAGAATCCGCATTTCAAATCTTGAAAACAAAGCTAACCATCGCTCCTATCTTGTCACTTTCCGAAGGCAACGATGATTTTGTTATGTATTGCGATGCCTCGAAACATGGTTTTGGGTGTGTGTTGATGCAACAAACGAAAGTCATTTCTTATGCTTCTCGACAACTCAAAATTCATGAACGAAACTACATGACACATGATCTCGAACTCGGAGTCGTTGTCTTTGCACTTAAAATGTGGAGACACTATCTTTATGGAACCAAGAGTACTATCTTTACCGATCACAAAAGTCTCCAACACATCTTCGATCAAAAGCAACTAAACATGAGACAACGAAGGTGGATTGAAACCTTAAACGATTACGATTGCGAGCTTCGTTACCATCCCGGAAAGGCAAATGTAGTAGCCGATGAATTAAGTCGAAAAGAAAGAGCGGTGCCTCTTCGTGTCCGAGCCTTAAACATCACCATCCACACCAACCTTAATAGCCAAATTTGGGTAGCCCAAGATGAGGCTCTCAAGGATGAAAACGTTTCACACGAGCTCTTGAACATTCTCGTCTCTCGATTCGAAATTAGGGAGACCGGACTCCGATATTACGCCGAAAGGATTTGGGTGCCTAGATATGGGGACCTACGAAACCTTATTTTAGATGAAGCCCATAAGTCACGATACTCGATTCACCCCGGTGCCAATAAGATGTACCACGACCTTAAAGAACAATATTGGTGGCCGAACATCAAAAGGGACGTAGCTACTTATGTTGCCAAGTGTTTGACATGTTCCAAAGTCAAAGCTGAACAACAAAGACCGTCCGGGTTACTTCAACAACCAGAAATCCCGCAATGAAAGTGGGAAAGAATAACGATGGACTTCATCACCAAGCTACGAAAGATAAGGGGCGGTTATGATACCATTTGGGTTATTGTTGACCGTCTCACCAAATCCGCACACTTTCTCGCCATGAAGGAGACCGACAAAATGGAGAAACTTGCACAACTTTACATCAAGGAGATCGTAGCCCGACACGGTGTACCTTTATCGATTATCTCTGACCGAGATGGCTGTTTTGTTTCTAGATTTTGGCGTACCTTGCAAGAAGCGTTGGGAACGCGTTTAGACATGAGCATCGCATATCATCCCCAAACCGATGGGCAAAGCAAACGAACAATTCAAACCTTGGAGGACATGTTACGAGCTTGCGTTGTTGATTTTGGAAAAGCTTGGGACAAGCACTTGCCTCTCGCGAGTTCTCTTACAACAATAGTTATCACGCGAGTATAAAAGCCGCACCTTTTGAAGCTTTATATGGTCGAAAATGTCGTTCACCTCTTTGTTGGGCCGAGGTGGGCGACGTGCAAATCACCAGACCCGAACTCATTCATGAAACCACCGAGAAGATCGTATAAATCCGAGATAGGCTTCGGACGACCCGGAGTCGTCAAAATTGCTACACCGACAAAAGACGCAACGACCTCGAATTTCAAGTCGGTGATCGAGTAATGTTAAAAGTCGCACCTTGGAAAGGTGTAATCCGTTTTGGGAAACGCGGGAAGCTAAATCCGTGGTATATTGGTCCTTTCGAAATCTTGGAGCGTATTGGAACCGTTGCTTATCGTTTAGATCTTCCACCTCAATTGAGCTCCGTACATCCTACCTTCCATGTATCTAACTTGAAAAAGTGCCTTGCCGAACCCGATATCGTCATTCCTCTCGAAGAACTTACTATTAATGACAAACTTCATTTTGTGGAGGAACCGGTTGAAATCGTGGACACCTCCGTCAAGACGTTGAAAAAAAGCCGAATCCTGATTGTCAAAGTCCATTGGAACGCCAAAAGGGGACCCGAGTTTACTTGGGAAAGATAAGATCAAATGCAAAAGAAATACCCTCATCTTTTCCCGGTTCCGGAAATGCAAGATTCCGAGCAAGAAACAACGACTACTACGCCTACTTAAATTTCGGGACGAAATTTCTTTTAAGGATTAGGTAATGTAACATCCCACCTTTTTCCGTTTACTTTTCCGTTTAACTATTTAAATTCCGTTATATGTTTATGACATCCCTCGTTAATACGCGTTTTAAAAATATCTCGTTTAGGTAATTCCCGCACCCGAATGAAACTAGAGGGACCAAACTTGCCAAAGTGCCAAACCTTTGACTAGGTCAAAGGTCAACACTCCATCTCCTCCATTCACTTTATCAATTTCTTTTTTCTTTTCTTTTAACACTTTCAAACTATCTCTAAAACTCCATCTCCAAGAATCATCATCTAAATTCGTTCAAGAAAGCTTCAATCAAAACAAATTACATATTTGAACTCCTTGCAACTTCCTCTTCGATTCCATACCGATTACATCTCATTTGGGTAACTTTCTAAAATCACTAGATTTTGTGTTCTTGATGTTTTTAACTTATAAAGTTGTTAATTAGTGTCTATGGCTCAAGTCTAACATGAATATATGATTTATATGTTCGATCTTGTTATTTTTGATAACTAGCATGAACTTGAAAGTTTGGTGTGTTTGATTGATGATTTGGTTGCTTAAATGTTGTTAAATGTTATAAATGCATGTATTAAATGTGTTCCTAACATCACTAGCTTCAATTTGATGTGTAGGTTGTTTTAGAAAACTTCATAAACTTGATTAGTGATTTTGGTGAATTTGGGTTAGGGTTTGATGAACTTGAAATGAACTTTTGATGTATTGAATGCCATGAATTATTGTTAGTAAGTAGTTAGTTGTATTGTATGCTTGATTATCTACAAAACGGCGTGTTTTATGTATGTATTAAATGCCTGAATCATAAATGTGCACTTGTAAAATTTGAAGGATTAAATGTGTGCATTGATTGATCATTTGATTTGAAAAGTCGGTTATTGTAAATAATGTTTTTGGTTGGTGAAATATATTTAGTTGTGTTCTTTGTCAAATTACCTTTCTAACGATATAAGATACGAGTTCTAAGTGTTTGCGGTTTGTGATTTATGCTTGAAAGAGTTTTGATTTGAGACTTAGAAAACTGAAACTGGCCAGGTACGAGCTCGCGTGTAATGCCGCGGCGCGGCCAGCCTTTGTCGCGGCGCGACATAAGGCATGTCCAGCTTCTGACCACCTTGTCCAATATACAAAAAATGTGTGGCATGCTATGGACCTCCGATTCACATGAAACTTGTTCTAACATGCTTATATATGAATAACTAACACAGAAAAATAGTTCGGGACCCGACCCGAACGTGTTGACTTGTTCGTTGACTTTGACCCGACCAAAGTTTGACTTTTTGTCAAACTTAACCAAATGATTATGCAATCTTTCTAACTTGTTTCTATACTTGTATCTTACATGAAACTTAGACAATTTGATTCACATGCTACATAATCGAGTCGTAACGAGCCATAGGACTAATTGAACATCTTTGACCTATCGCGTTTACCGTTATTGATACGACCTATTTGTTTAGGTCAAGACTAGCATTGTTCTTTGCCCACGTTACTTGTTGAAGTACTTATTACTCGTGTACACAAGGTGAGATCATAGTCCCATCTTTCAAACAACTTTTATGCTTTAAACTATGGGATGAGAAACATATACGTATCATACTTTTACACTTTGAACACAAGTACGGAAACGAACATTCCACGTACAGGTTTGATCAAAAATCCTCAATTCAATTATCATTAGTTACACTTTCAGGGTGTAAACGTGAACTTATATTATGTGAACACATGGGCTTGACGAGCCTCATTCGGACGGTTCGCTACCGTTAGCGGATGAAATATATTTTCGGGTCTAGTGTATGTTCTAACACTACGCAAAGGGTGCAAAGCAGTTAAGTTTGATAATTGGGTGCTCGCGAAACAAATAACAACTTTGGAATGCAAATGATTTTGATAATCATATTATATTAAATCTTGTGGTTTAAATGCAACGTTTACTAAAACACCTATGATTTCACCAACGTTTTCGTTGACAGTTTTCTATATGTTTTCTCATGTCCTTGAGCGCTACTTGATACATGCTTCTGCACTCTTTTTGATACTTGCTTGGATGTCGTGTATACATGCATAGTTGGAGCGTCTTTTGACTACTTTAAATTGTGTCGCATAGGTTTCATTCGTACGTTAAACATTGTAATGTAACTAGTCTTTTGAACTACATTTGTAAACTTGAAACATTCTTTTACTTATGAAATGAATGCGACATATTTTGGTCAAACGTCATGTTAAAGACTTATGACCACGTAACGGGACCTAAGTAGTCGGCGCCGTCAAACATGATTTGGTCGGGTCGCTACACATAGGATGGCCGCGCCGCGGTAATCAACTGGAGCTGGTGCCTGGCTAATTTCAAAAGTCTAAGTCCCAAACCAAATTTCATTCAAGCACAAATAACGAACCGTAAACATTCAAGACATGTATCTTATATCGTTGGAAAGGTAATTTGACGAGGAATACAACAAAACACATTTCATCAATCAAAAATCATCATTTATAATAATCAAATCCAAATTGAAAGTTCATTAAATGTTCACCATAAATGCTTGCAAGTTCATAAATGCACTTTGATGATTCGAGAAATAAATGCACATATGTGATACGCTGTTTCTTAGGTAATTACACATAAAATACAACTAAACACTTACAAACAACATTTCAAAGCATTAAATGCATCAAAAGTTCATTTTACTTCTATCAATCCCTAACTCAAAATCACAAATTTAACAATTATGTTTATAAAGCTTTTCCATGTCAACCTACATACCAAATTGAAGCTGGTGATGCTAGTAACACATTTAATACATGCACTTTTAACATCTAACAACATATAAGCATCCAAAACTCAAAATCAAGCACACCCATTTCAAGTTCATGCTAGTTACTCAAAATAACAAGATCAAGCATATGATTCACATATTCATGTTAGACTTGAGCCATAGACACTAATTAACACAATTTTAAGTATCAAGAACAAGAAATTTAGTATTTTTAGAAAGTTACCCAAACGAGATGAAATTGGTATGGAATCGAAGAGGAAGTTGCACGGATTCCAAATATGTAATTTGTTTTGATGTTGTCTTGCTAGATCGAAAATGGATGATGAATCTTTGTAGTTGGGGTTTGAGAGAAAAGTGGAAGAATTAAGATGAAGATGGGAGGTGAATGAATGGTGGGAGGTGGGTTTGACTAGTTCACTAGTCACCACTTTGCCCTCTTGGCAACATTAGTCCCTCAAGTTTAAAAGCGGGTGCGTGAATTACCTAAACGAGATATTTTAAAAACGCGTATTAACGGAAGATGTTATAATTATATAACGGACTTAAAAATTAATTTACGGAAAGTAAACGAAATGTATTGTTTATTCATTCAATTATGTTTGTGGTTTGTAATATTACAATGATAAACTCCTTTGATTTATGATTTTGCAAACCATTCAAGAGATTGTTTAATGCAAGTTGGTTGATTTTGATTATTGCAAGACGTATTATTGTGATTTAATAATTGTGCTTGATCCACTTAGTGTTAATTTAGATTAGGGATAAAGACAAGTGCTTAGGTTACATAGTCGTGCCCAAAATAATTACTTTGACGAATCCAAGAGTTCATTTCTATGTGATTTAGATAATAACTTGAACGCACACATGTTTGTATGAATGAATGATACTTAATTGGGATTTGGAAGGGATAAAGGTTTTTAATCCATTGATAACAACTTTGCATTTTTAATATTTTACTTATGCTTTTTGCTTCAACTCATTAAAGCTTAAGTTTTCTTGTTTAATCTTCTTAATTAGTAAACGTGCTTTAGTTAAACAAACAACCAAATCCTGAAAATTGCTTGCTTTTAACCACTATTTCCCGAGGAACGAATCCTATTTACCCTAGCTAAGTTAGAGTAATTAGATCATTTTTTATTGGCCCTTCGACACCGATCAGTGTGCTTTGTGATCAAGACATAGCCATCAACTACATCAATAGCCAACAACAAAGAATTTTTCAAAAGAAGAAATTTCTCAATAAATACTACAAATTCAACGATTTCTCAATAACACATCATCAAAGTATCAAAGATTATGAGATTTTCAAAAGAAATCTCTACATTTCAAGTTTTCAATATGAAAGCACCAACAACAAGCTTTCTAACAAGTCTTCATCAGAAGTTCAAAGACAGAGATAGAAGAACAAATCACATCTAAAGGGAAGATTGTTAGGTTAAAAAAATAGATGCAAATTGTGTCATTTAAGCCCATTTATGTACATGATGTTTATGGGGTATAAATAGACATCATTCCTTCACAGTTAGAACTAAGCCTTCATAATTCACTTTAACCCACACTTTAACTTTCACACACTTAACAATTGCTCTCGACCTTACCTTTGTAATCACATTCATCCTTCATGTAATCTTGACACTATATTGAATGATAATCACTATTTCTTATCAGAACCTACATGCATCACCATCAAAAAATACATACATACACATTTATATACATACACGCCTCACGGTTACAATTGATACACAAACACATACGTGAATCTGAGCTAGAATATACCTTTCACTAACTTTTAGCATAATGAATGTTAATAAGTTGTGATAAAATTTTGTCACTTACTATAAATTGTACAATAATAAATTATCTATCTCTTAAGAATAACAACCTTACCATTTGAATCTTCATTCAAAATTTTCATAACTTCTTCACTAGGAGGATCAACCCAAATTTGAGACTCTTTCAACTCATGTCCGATTTTTATAAATTTATCCGCGAGTCTATTACCTTGTCTATAAACACGTGTTACGAGACATTTTATGAACTATGGATTATCAAACTCAAAGAACTAACAACTTTTTGTAGTTCAACACGTTTAACATCCTTATTATGGGCTACTATCTCTACCAACCTCTTATTATCTCCTTTGAGCCATAAACAATCAGTGTACCCATTTTCAAGAACCAACTCAAGGCCTCGTTTATGTGCTTCAAATTCAGCGATAGTACTTCTCGTTGTCTCAATGGGTTTAACATAACCTAATAATAAATCAACGCTATGGTCTCTTATGACTCCCCATATGCTTGCTTTACCCGTTTCCCATTTGCATGGTCGGTCGAAATTTAGTTTTGTCCATCCAATCTCGAGTTTTTTTTTTCATGAGGGCTTTATTGGCTTTTTATGATAGTTTATAAATATAACATGTTAAAGTTAACTAGATGGTTTCAAAACTCAGTTAAATCTGGGACCAACCATAATCGATTTAAACTTTAGATCTCAATATGATTTTGTGTATAAAATTTGGGGGACCAACGATGAAATTTATATATAGTTGTTATACTTCTCATGTACGGAGTATGTTTTAAAAGACGTAGCATCGTGACATTTATAAATTAGACCATATGGTTTGTCTTAGAAAGGTATTTGGTACTCAATTCATAGCGACACAACCTTGTATTGTAGTTCAAGTGGTAGTTGTCTGACACTCTTTGTTAGAGGTCAGGAGTTCGACTCTTGTGGACTACAAATTGCACGAAAGGTTATCCTCTGACCTTGAAATCCATCTAAGGTTGCCTTTCGCACATTGCATTGCGGGGGCAGCGGGATTACATCTAAAGGGAAGATTGTTAGGTTAAACAAATAGATGCAAATTGTGTCAAGCTTTTCTGAAATCGATAACGCAAGCTCGTAGCATGTCTTCCAAGGTTTGAATTGTGCGTTCGCTTTGTCCGTCGGTTTGCGGATGGTATGCGGTGCTCATGTCTAATCGTGTTCCCAACGCTTCTTGTAAAGTATGCCAAAATCTAGAAACAAAACGGCCATCTCGGTCGGAAATAATCGATAATGGTACCCCGTGACGGGCTACGATCTCTTTACTGTAAAGTTGTGCAAGTTTCTCCATTTTGTCGGTTTCCTTCATGGCTATGAAGTGGGCGGATTTGTTGAGACGGTCAACAATAACCCAAATGGTATCATAACTGCCTATTGTCTTGGGTAGTTTTGTGATAAAATCCATCGTTATTCTTTCCCACTTCCATTATGGGATTTCGGGTTGTTGAAGTAGTCCGGACGGTCTTTGATGTTCGGCTTTGACTTTGGAGCAAGTTAGACACTTTCTAACGTAGGTAGCAACGTCCCTTTTAATGTTCGGCCACCAATATTGTTCTTTCAGGTCGTGGTACATCTTATTGGCACCGGGGTGAATCGAATATCTTGACTTATGGGCTTCATCTAAAATAAGGCTTCGTAAGTCCCCATAACTAGGTACCCAAATCCTTCCGGTGAAATATCGGAGTCCGGTCTCCCTAACTTCGAATCGAGAGGCGAGGATGTTCAACCGTTCGAGAGAGATGTTTTCATCCTTGAGAGCCTCATCTTAGGCTACACGAATTTGGTTATTGAGATTGGTGTGGATGGTGATGTTTAAAGCTCGGACACGAAGAGGCACCGCTCTTTCTTTTCGACTTAAGGCATCGACTACTACATTTGACTTTCCGGGATGGTAACGAAGCTCACAATCGTAATCGTTTAAGGTTTCAATCCACCGTCGTTGTCTCATGTTTAGTTGTTTTTGATCGAAGATGTGTTGAAGGCTATTGTGATCGGTGAAGATAATACTCTTTGTTCCATAAAGATAGTGTCTCCACATTTTGAGTGCAAAGACGACGGCTCCGAGTTCAAGATCATGTGTCGTGTAGTTCCGCTCATGGATTTTCAATTGTCGGGAAGCATAAGCAATAACCTTCTTTTGTTGCATCATTACGCACCCAAAACCATGTTTCGAGGCATCGCAATATACAACAAAATCATCATTGCCTTCAGGAAGCAACAAGATAGGGGTGGTGGTTAACTTCTTCTTCAAGATTTGAAACGCGGATTCTTGTTCGGTTGACCAAATGAATTTCCTTCCCTTATGAGTTAATGCGGTTAGAGGACGTGCAACCAAAGAGAAATTTCCAATGAACCTACGATAATACCCGACGAGGCTTAAGAATTGGCGAATGTGAGTAGGAGTAGTAGGGGTTTCCCATTTACTAATGGCTTCGATTTTTGCGGGATCGACCTTAATACCTTGATCGCTTACCACATGATCAAGAAATTGAACTTCCTTCAACCAAAATTCACACTTGGAGAACTTGGCATTGAGTCATTCTTGTCTCAAGAGTTCGAGCACAAGTCGGAGATGTTGTTCATGTTCTTCTTCACTTTTAGAATAGACCAAGATATCATCGATGAACACAATAACGAATTTGTCGAGATACGGTTTGCACACGCGGTTCATAAGATCAATGAACACCACCGGTGCATTAGTTAGGCCAAATGGCATGACAAGAAATTCGTAACTACCATAGTGAGTACGGAAAGCGGTTTTGGAGACATCTTCCCCCTTAACCCTTAGTTGATGATAACCCAAGCGGAGATCAATTTTTGAATATACACAAGACCCTTGTAGTTGATCAAAGAGGTCGTCGATGCGCGGAAGAGGATATCGGTTCTTAACCGTCAATTTATTTAGTTCACAATAATCGATGCACATTCGTAGGGATCCATCTTACTTCTAAATAAATAAAATCGGAGCGCCCCATGGTGAATGGCTAGGTTGGATAAAACCACGATCAAGTAGTTCTTGAATTTGACTTTGCAATTCTTGCATTTCGGATGGATCAAGTCTATACGGTGCACGTGCGTGGCTCTCGGGATAAGATCAATTTGGAATTCTACCGGTCGATGAGGTGGAAGACCCGACAATTCGTCGGGAAACACATCGGAAAAGTCACGAACAATTGGCACATCATCGATATGCTTCTCATTGGTCTCGACTTTCTTAATGTGGGCTAGGATCGCGAAACAACCTATACGAAGTAATTTTTCAACTTTGAGGCACGAAATGAGGTTGAGTCCGGTGCATCTCTTATCGCCATAAACAATCAAGGGTTCACCATTCTCGATAGGAATTCGGATTGCATTAAGATCACAATGGATGTGGGATTTTGTTCTTGCTAACCAATTTATACCAATTATTACATCGAAGATCCCTAGTTTCATAGGTATCAAGTCAATTTCAAACTCTTTACCCAATGAATTTAACGTACACGCCCAATAATATTTGTCGGTGCTTAATAGTTTTCCGTTGGCCATTTCAATAGTATAAGTAGTATCTAGGGGGAGTGGTGGAGTGCGAAAAGCGTGAGTCAAAGTCTTAGATACAAAACTCTTATCGGCACCTGAATCGAATAAACACGATACATAAGTGTTGTTGAGAAGAAACGTACCCGTGACTAGTTCATTGTCATCTCGAGCCTTCGCGGTGTTAATGTTGAAAGCTCGACCGCGTGCATTGGGGTTAGCTTTCTTCTTTGGGCATGCATTTATAAAATGACCCGGCATGCCACATTCAAAACAAACACCCGTCTTTGGTGCATTGGGCCCCTTTTGAGCGACGGGGGTGGCACTTCTACAATCATTGGCCACATGACCACTTCTTGGACACCGATGGCAAAATGGCTTGCCACATTCACCATAGTCATGCTTGTGGCATTTGTTGCAAAAATGTTGAGTTCCGGCATAACTTTTCTTGCCGTCGGAAGTGAAAGGCTTTTTGTTGAAGGTGGTGTTGTTCTTGTAGTTGCTTGATGGGGTGGCTTCCCATTTTCTTTTGTTGCCATTTGAATTATGCTCGGCCTTAGGCGCCGGTACTTCAATTTCATCCACCGTTTCTATCAATTGGCGGGCCATCTTCAAAGCTTCTTGTAGATTAGCGGGTTTGGATGACATTACCCCGTGTTTGATGCTCTTAGAGAGGCCATCCATGTAAAGTTCAACCCTTAGGGGCTCGGGAGTCACGAGGGCCGGACACATTAGGGCTAGCTCAGGAAACCGTTGATTATAAGTCTTGAGGTCATTTCCGACCGCTTTCAAACTTCTTAACTCGCTTTCGAGCTTTCGAGTCTCTTCACACGGGAAGTATTCGGTGATCATCTTTCCTCTTAAATCGGACCAAGAGAGTGCGTGCGCTTCATCGGTGCCCACCGATTGTACATATGTATTCCACCATATGAGAGCAATACTGGTGAAAGTGTGGGTGGAAAACTTGACCTTATCTTGGTCCCGGTAACCACTTATGCTAAAGACGGCTTCCGTTTGTTCGAACCATCGGGTGAGAGTAACCGGTCCCCCGGTTCCATCGAAAGTATGAGGTTTGCACCCCATGAAAGCTTTATAGGAGCATCCCTCATTTAAATTACCAGCTCCGTTGTTGTTGTTGTTGTTGTGATTGTTGTTATTGTTATTGTTGTTGGAGGAGTGACTGGCCATGGCCGCATCTACGGCAGTGGCTATCATTCGTTGAAGGGCTTGTTCGGGAGTTTCATTGCGTGGGACTCGGCGAGGAGGCATTGTTCCTTCAAGACACAAGAATATCGTTGATTAGTATTCTCAATAATACTAATCGTGATATGGAATAAAGATAGATAGAAATTTTCCTTGAATCGCCCTAAATTCTTCATGTTATAATGTCGGAACGTCCATATGAGTCACCGTAATATAATCCCGACAATTATATTACCCTAATTCATATGTGCATTCGACATTATCTCATAAAGTCAAGATGGCGTGTCAATCAAATTAAACAACGTGAGATTAAGATGAAATAAGAGTTATGTGACGACCTGGAAAATTTCGACTAATTTTGAACCAAACTCACGATACGATTTAATATTTTTGACACGATAAGCAAAGTCTGTTAGGTTGAGTCTCAAAAAATTTTGAACGGTTGCATATATTCATTTGACCTTTAACTATTCCCTACGATTCACGAACAATTATTTATAAATATGTATATATAGGTATATAAATAATAATTAGAGATATTAAATAAAGTATTATATGATTTGATGATTCGATTTAATAATTAAATTGTTAGTTAATATATATTTATGTAAATATAATGAAATTCGAAAATAAATGGTTTTGAATTCATTTATGAAACAATAATAACACTCGTTTATCATTCAAATGGTTATTTAAACATACTTATATGAAAAAAAAAAAAAATAAAATAAAATAAACGGTGACTCGAAAATAAGTTATATAAATTATAGCTTTAATAATAATATATTTAGAAGCTATTTGATAAATCTTAACACTTTGTATATTTTACTTGGGAATTGAGCGCTAATAATCGATCAATTTTTTATGACTAGTTTTACATAGTTAATAAACGAAATAATATATGTATATATATTTGTGTCAACAAATAAATATCTAGAATGATGGCTACTAATATTTATGCACGATTATTATTATTATTATTATTATTATATTATTAATATTTCATATCCATGAATTCCTATCCTTACCTTTATGTCAAATATCAATTTGTCACAATGTATGTCAATTACCAATTTGTCACAATATATTTAATTACCTGTTTTTGGTTGATTCCACCCACTATCTATTATTTACAAATATATGATACTTGTCACACCAAGACTACTATTATTTGGCCCCATTTTCTTTGAATGATAGAACAAGTTTTATATGAATTTGATTTACAACCACCTCTTTTGATTCTATAGAATATAATTTTTATTAACACAACGATGTGGACAAAACACTAGCTGTTTCTTTTCTTTGCAAAAGTAATAATTTGCATAAACTGAACCACTTGACTGAAACCAATCCAATTGACATTTTAACCCAAAACCAAGTCACCTGGACCTACATTCAAATTTTATTTTATCTGTTAACTATGCAATATAATATTATTTCAAATTATAAACTACTAACAAAGATGAATGAATTATATTATATGTATATCCATACACTTGGATATAAATATACATATACACACTTGATAGATTAACAAACCACCTCTTATTTTTTGTTTCTCGATCTATCCCCATCTCACCATCTTTAAATCCATCGACCACCCTCCACTTTCCCCTACTACCTTAACTATCACCACCACATATCATTAACTTCGTTTGATCATCTTCACAACACCACAATCACCATTGCAAACCACACATCAACTTATGTCATCGATGTTTTTCTTCAATCACTATAACCATGACCAAGTTGCTATTTCGTTGCAAGACGATCATCACAACAAACCTCCATCGAATTACTTTCACTACACGACTTATATTACTTCTAACTAATGCTCGTTTTCTATAATAAACCCTATCAAAAACCCATTTCTGCTAACTACTTCTTTTCTTCGTAAACCACCTTCAACCATTACCGCCACCACCCTACAAACCATACACAGTCCACCACCCATCTCACTTCACTTTGGTCACCTTCACCACCCCAAAACCAATGTATTTGTTTCACATTATTTTGTTCGAATAACATTACAAACCCAAACAACCACCTCACCTTGATAAGCCGGAACAACCAACCACAATACACCATCAAGCCACCCCAAGAGTGCTCGTTATGTTTTTCTGTTTCATTAACATAAACACCGAACAAACCCACTCGATTAAAACTACTGCAGTACTTCTATTCTGTTAAGAAGATTCAACCCAAAACAAAACACACAAGGACTACTGTTTAACCACCATCTCACCATGAAAACCAGTAATGATTACACCCCTAAAACCTGCAAACCCACCTGCTATTATCTCATGTTTCTCCTGTTTCTGTTTGTTCGGTCATCATCAAACCATGATGGTTACATTTTTTCGATTCAAACCCATCACCCAAACATGTTACTACTCGTTTTGCTACTATTAATCCTTCTTTTCTGTATCTGTCGAAGCCAGCGTGTCGCCACTTCTCTTTCTCAATAAAAATCATGTGAACTTCTTTTGGGAATCAGGAAAAGTGATTGATAATTAAATATGCAAAAGTACTACTAGTGGCTAGATTAAATTAAAGGAGATGATGGAAGTATGCACACAAGTGGCCATGAAGACCCCACCCATTAGTATTTCCTGTCTGAAGACTCAACAACCATCGAGCCAAGGGTACTGTGCTGCTATTCGTTTTCTATTTTAAATACCAACATATCACAATTCATTAAAAGGGTTATATATTGGATTTACATAATTCAACAACTTGGGCCGATTGATGCAACTTGTTATTGGGCTTGTTTGTTTAAAGGGTAGAGCTAAATAAGTTGGGCTTTTGAATCGGGCCTTTTATTTAACTGCTTCCAGATATTTCTGCTCGAGTTGAAGGCTGTTGTGGCAGCTTTTAAATTGATGTTATAGGTCATAGTCGATGATAATGGTGACGGTTTAAGTTGATAAAAATGATAATGATGATTATAGTTTAAAATTTTGATCGTATACTTGATAATAATTAGTTTGACATTGATGGTGATGATAATCGTTGGATGATAATGATCATTTCAATATTGATGATGTATATGATTTATAGTAATATGATGTTGATGAAGGATAAATGGGTGTTAGAATAGAAGATGGAAACAGATAGATATATTAGATATATAGTTATAGGTTAGGTATTAAGTCAGAAATGAAATGACTGAGTAATGGTTAGGAGTGTTGGTGTTAAGCGAGAGGTCTTGAGTTCGAGCCCAGGCTGGGGCATTTTTTTTTTGGCAAAAGAAGCAGCAGACATACAGTTATATTGGGTTAAATATATATGGGTTAGTATTAATTTCAGAAAAATAAAAACGGACGAATGGTTAAGGATGTTATCGGGTTAGCGGGACATTGCGGGTTCAAACCCGGACTTGGGCATTTTTTTAAAAGGGCTACTTCTTTAAGGTAGTTTTCTATTATTATTATTATTATTATTATTATTATTATTATTATTATTATTATTATTATTATTATTATTATTATTATTATTATTATTATTATTATTATTATTATTATTATTAATTATTATTGTTATTATTATGTTTTTTCTTATTATCCTTAATATTAATAACATGATTATTATTATCATTAGTATTAGGATTACTAACATTTTTATAAATATTATTATCATTATTATTATTATGATTAACAAAAGTATTATTATCGATAATACCATTACTATTATTAATATGATTATCATTAATAAGTATTGTTATTATTAAGAATTATTATCATTATTATCACTTTTACAAAAATTATCATTTTTACTATTATTATTATTAGAGTTATTATTATTATTATTATCATTTCTATTAAAAGTATCATTATAACTACAATTATTAAAGTTATCATTTTTGCTAAAACTATAATTTTTATTAAAACTTAACATTTTCAGTAAAGTAATTATCTTTATTAAAATTATCATTTTTTTAAAAATTAACATTTATATTACTATTATTATTACTATTATTATTATTATTAATATTATTATTATTATTATTATTATTATTATTATTATTATTATTATTATTATTATTATTATTATTATTATTATTATTATTATTATTATTATTATTATTACTACTATCATTATTATTATTATTCCTATTAGTATTATTACAAATAGATATTTTTTTATATCAAAATACATTACAATTATATTAATATTACATATTACTATATTCTATCAATAAAATATTATTAATTAAACTATATATTTTTATCATAAAGACCTTAATGTAAAGTTCTGATTTTTATAAATAAATTATTAAACTACCTTAATAAGAAATTATTTTAATATTAATAAATGAATTAATGAAGCATACAACAATTATATCACTAATAATAATATATGAATTTGTTCGATTACCATTATATGTATTAATATATATATAAATGATATAGGTTCGTGAATCCAAGGCCAACCCTGCACTTGTTCAGTGCCGTCATATGAATAATTGCTACCAAATACAGTATAGTGAGTTTCATTTGCTCCATTTTTAAATGCTTTTGAAATATATATTTTTGGGACTGAGAATACATGCGCTGCTTTTATAAATGTTTTACGAAATAGACACAAGTACTTAAAACTACATTCTATGGCTGGATTATTAAACCGAATATGCCCCTTTTTAGTCTGGTAATCTAAGAATTAGGGAACAGACAACCTAATTGACGAGGATCCTAATGATAGATCTATTGGGCCCAACAAGCCCCATCCATGTCGCAGATGCTTTAGTACTTCGAATTTATCATGTCTGATGAGAGTCCCGAAATGATGGGGATATTCTATATGCATCTAGTTAAGGTCGATTACCAGGTGTTCACCATATGAATGATTTTTAATTCGCGGGTTACGCGTATTATTTTTGTACTCGGGTTACGTGTACAATTAAATATCTTAAATCTTGTGTTCTATTAAAATATTGAAATGATTGTTATGATAAACCTATGAACTCACCAACCTTTTAGTTGACACTTTAAAGCATGTTTATTCTCAGGTATGAAAGAAATCTTCCGCTGTGCATTTGTTCATTTTAAAGATATTACATGGAGTCGTTCATGGCATATTTAGGACAGTACCTCGCAATGGGACCAAATGTTGATGACTTCGTCCAGGTGGATTAGGACGGGGTATGACAAGTTAGATACGAATAGAAGAGTTCAAGTATAAATGCACAAGTAGTCAAGCAAATCCTACTTCAAGTCTATATGCCGGTTGTAGTCTAGACTCACCAATCTACCCTATGACTCGGGGTTGACACCAATGAACTCTAAATCCCTACAACCATCGCTCTGATACCATCTGTAGCGACCCGACTAAATCGTCATTGACGGCGCCGTCTACTTAGGTCCCGTTACGTGGTCATAAGTCTTTAAATAATGTTTGACCAAAGGTATGTCGCATTCATTTCATAAGTAAAGGTGTTTCAAGGTTTACAAAAGTAGTTCAACGACTAGTTACATTACAATGTTAACGTACAAATGAAACCTATGCGACATGATTTAGTAAAGTCAAAAGACGCTTCACGTATGCATGTATACTCGACATCCAAGCAAGTATCAAAATAGAGTACGGAAGCATGTATCACTTAGCGTTCAAGGACCTGAGAAAACATATAGAAAACTGTCAACGAAAAACGTTGGTGAAATCATAGGTGTAATAGTAAACGTTGTTTTTGAACCACAAGATTTTGTATTGCCGTAACGTTGATTATCTAAATCGTTTTCATTCCAAAGTTGTTATACGTTTGTGGAGCACCCAATTATCAAGACTTAACTGTTCACGAACCTCGTTATCTTAGTGTTAGAACCTACACTATATACTCGAAAATATATTTGATCCGCTAACAGTAGCGAACAATCCGAATGAAGGCTTGTCAAGCCCATGTGATCACATAACATAAGTTCAAGTTTACACCCTGCAAGTGTAACTAATGATAATTGAATTGAGGCCTTTTTGTTCTAACTCGCACGTGGAATGTTTGTTTTTGTACTCGTGTTCAAAGCATAAAAGTATGATACGTATATGTTTCTCATCCCATAGTTTAAAGAGTAATAATTGTTGAAAAGGGTGGGACTATGATCTCACCTTGATTGCACAGATATAAATGTACTTCACAAAGTAACGTGTGCAAGAGCGAATGCTAGTCTTGACCTAAACAATTAGGTTGTATCAATATCGGTAAACACGATCGGTCAAAGTTGTTCAATTAGTCCTATAGCTCGTTATGACTTGATTTTATAGCATGTGAATCAAGTTGTCAAGTTTCATGCAAGAATCAAGTATACAAGAAGATTAGAACGGTTTAAACAAGTATTGGTCAAGTTTAAACAAAAGTCAACTTTGGTCAAGTCAAAGTCAATGAAAAAGTCAACACATTCGGGTCGGGTCTCGAACTATTTTTCTGAGATTTTTAATCATATATAAGCATGTTAGAACAAGTTACATGGTAATCGGAGGTGCGTAGCATAGTTAGAATTTTTCGTAAAAGTGCCAAGGTGAACAGCCGCTGAACACGGCTTATGTCGCGCCGCGACATAGGATGGGCGCGCCGTGGCAATCAACTGGAGCTGGTGCCTGGCTCGTTTCAAAAGTCTAAGTCCCAAACCAAATTTCATTCAAGCACAAATAACGAACCGTAAACATTCAAGACACGTATCTTATATCGTTGGAAAGGTAATTTGATGAGGAATACAACAAAACACATTTCATCAATCAAAAATCATCATTTATAATAATCAAATCCAATTTGAAAGTTCATTAAATGTTCACCATAAATGCTTTCAAGTTCATAAATGCACTTTGATGATTCGGGAAATAAATGTACACATGTGATACGCCGTTTCGTAGGTAATAACGCATACAATACAACTAAACACTTACAAAAAATATTGCAAAGCATTCAATGCATCAAAAGTTCATTTTACTTCTATCAAACCCTAACTCAAAATCACAAATTTAACAATTATGTTTATGAAGCTTTTCCATGTCAACTTACATACCAAATTGAAGCTGGTGATGCTAGTAACACATTTAATACATGCACTTTTAACATCTAACAACATATAAGCATCCAAAACTCAAAATCAAGCACACTCATTTCAAGTTCATGCTAGTTACTCAAAATAACAAGATCGAGCATATGATTCACATATTCATGTTAGACTTGAGCCATAGACACTAATTATCACACTTTTAAGTTTAAAAGATCAAGAACAAGAAATTTAGTGTTTTTAGAAAGTTACCCAAACGAGATGAAATTGGTATAGAATCGAAGAGGAAGTTGCAAAGATTCCAAATATGTAATTTGTTTTGATGTTGTCTTGCTAGATCGAAAATGGATGATGAATCTTTGTAGTTGGGGTTTGAGAGAAAAGTTGAAGTATTAAGATGAAGATGAGAGGTGAATGAATGGTGGGAGGTGAGTTTGACTAGTTCACTAGTCATCACTTTGCCCTCTTGGCAACATTAGTCCCTCGAGTTTAAAAGCGAGTGCGTGAATTACCTAAACGAGATATTTTAAAAAAGCGTATTAACGGAAGATGTTATAATTATATAACGGACTTAAAAATTAATTTAAGGAAAGTAAACGGAAAAAGGCGGGATGTTACACCTTCTATCATTGTGTTCATCATCATCAACATGCAAGGCTAATCTCCTTACTTTATTCCTTCCAATGAACTTTTAATGTATTATTTATTCATTCAATTATGTGTGTGGTTTGTAATATTACAATGATAAACTCCTTTGATTTATGATTTTACAAACCATTCAAGAGATTGTTTAATGCAAGTTGGTTGATTTTGATTATTGCAAGACGTATTATTGTGATTTAACAATTGTGCTTGATCCACTTAGTGTTAATTTAGATTAGGGATAAAGACAAGTGCTTAGGTTACATAGTCGTGCCAAAAATAATTACTTTGACGAATCTAAGAGTTCATTTCTATGTGATTTAGATAATAACTTGAAAGCACACATGTTTGTATGAATGAATGATACTTAATTGGGATTTGAAGGGATACAGGTTTTTAATCCATTGATAACAACTTTGCATTTTTAATATTTTACTTATGCTTTTTGCTTCAACTCATTAAAGCTTAAGTTTTCTTGTTTAATCTTCTTAATTAGTAAACGTGCTTTAGTTAAACAAACAACCAAATCTTGAAAATTGCTTGCTTTTAACCACTATTTCCCGAGGAACGAATCCTATTTACCCTAGCTAAGTTAGAGTAATTAGATCATTTTTGATTGGCCTTTCGACACCGATCAGTGTGCTTTGTGATCAAGACATAGCCATTAACTACATCAATAGCCAACAACAAAGAATTTTTCAAAAGAAGAAATTTCTCAATGAATACTACAAATTCAACGATTTCTCAATAACACATCATCAAAGTATCAAAGATTATGAGATTTTCAAAAGAAATCTCTACATTTCAAGTTTTCAATATGAAAGCACCAACAACAAGCTTTCTAACAAGTCTTCATCAGAAGTTCAAAGACAGAGATCGAAGCACAAATCACATCTAAAGGGAAGATTGTTAGGTTAAAAAAATAGATGCAAATTGTGTCATTTAAGCCCATTTATGTACATGATGTTTATGGGGTATAAATAGACATCATTCCTTCACAGTTAGAACTAAGCCTTCATAATTCACTTTAACCTACACTTTAACTTTCACACACTTAACAATTGCTCTCGACCTTACCTTTGTAATCACATTCATCCTTCATGTAATCTTGACACTATATTGAATGATAATCACTATTTCTTATCAGAACCTACATGCATCACCATCAAAAAATACATACATACACGCCTCACTGTTACAATTGATACACAAACACATACGTGAATCTGAGCTAGAATATACCTTTCACTAACTTTTAGCATAATGAATGTTAATAAGTTGTGATAAAATTTTGTCACTTACTATAAATTGTACAATAATAAATTATCTATCTCTTAAGAATAACAACCTTACCATTTGAATCTTCATTCAAAATTTTCATAACTTCTTCACTAGGAGGATCAACCCAAATTTGAGACTCTTTCAACTCATGTCCGATTTTTATAAATTTATCCGCGAGTCTATTACCTTGTCTATAAACATGTGTTACGAGACATTTTCTGAACTATGGATGATCAAACTCAAAGAACTAACAACTTTTTATAGTTCAACACGTTTAACATCCTTATTATGGGCTACTATCTCTACCAACCTATTATTATCTCCTTCAAGCCATAAACAATCAGTGTACCCATTTTCAAGAACCAACTCGAAGCCTCGTTTATGTGCTTCAAATTCAGCGATAGTACTTCTTGTTGTCTCAATGGGTTCAACGTACCCTAATAATAAATCAACACTATGGTCTCTTATGACTCCCCATATGCTTGCTTTACCCGTTTCCCATTTGCATGGTCGGTCGAAATTTAGTTTTGTCCATCCAATCTCGAGTTTTTTTTTCATGAGGGCTTTATTGGCTTTTTATGATAGTTTATAAATATAACATGTTAAAGTTAACTAGATGGTTTCAAAACTCAGTTAAATCTGGGACCACCATAATCGATTTAAACTTTAGATCTCAATATGATTTTGTGTATAAAATTTGGGGGACCAACGATGAAATTTATATATAGTTGTTATACTTCTCATGTACGGAGTATGTTTTAAAAGACGTAGCATGATGACATTTATAAATTAGACCATATGGTTTGTCTTAGAAAGGTATTTGGTACTCAATTCATAGCGACACAACCTTGTATTGTAGTTCAAGTGGTAGTTGTCTGACACTCTTTGTTAGAGGTCAGGAGTTCGACTCTCGTGGACTACAAATTGCACGAAAGGTTATCCTCTGACCTTGAAATCCACCTAAGGTTGCCTTTCACACATTGCGTTGCGGGGGCAGGGGGATTACATCTAAAGGGAAGATTGTTAGGTTAAAAAAATAGATGCAAATTGTGTCAAGCTTTTCCGAAATCGATAACGCAAGCTCGTAACATGTCTTCCAAGGTTTGAATTATGCGTTCGATTTTTCCGTCGATTTGCGGATGGTATGCGGTGCTCATGTCTAATCGCGTTCCCAATGCTTCTTGTAAAGAACACCAAAATCTAGAAACAAAACGGCCATCTCGGTCAGAAATAATCGATAATGGTACCCCGTGATGGGCTACGATCTCTTTAATGTAAAGTTGTGCAAGTTTCTCCATTTTGTCGGTTTCCTTCATGGCTAGGAAGTGGGCGGATTTGGTGAGACGGTTAACAATAACCCAAATGGTATCATAACTGCCTATTGTCTTGGGTAGTTTTGTGATAAAATCCATCGTTATTCTTTTCCACTTCCATTGTGGGATTTCGGGTTGTTGAAGTAGTCCGGATGGTCTTTGATGTTCGGCTTTGACTTTGGAGCAAGTTAGGTACTTTCTAACATAGGTAGCAACGTCCCTTTTAATGTTCGGCCACCAATATTGTTCTTTGAGGTCGTGGTACATCTTATTAGCACCGGGGTGAATCGAATATCTTGACTTCTGGGATTCGTCTAAAATAAGGCTTCGTAAGTCCCCATAACTAGGTACCCAAATCCTTTCGGCAAAATATCGGAGTCCGGTCTCCCTAACTACGAATCGAGAGGTGAGGATGTTCAAGCGTTCGAGAGAGATGTTTTCATCCTTGAGAGCCTCATCTTGGGCTACACGAATTTGGTTATTGAGATTGGTGTGGATGGTGATGTTTAAAGCTCGGACACGAAGAGACACCGCTCTTTCTTTTTGACTTAAGGCATCGGCTACTACATTTGCCTTTCCGGGATGGTAACGATGCTCACAATCATAATTGTTTAAGGTTTCAATCCACCGTCGTTGTCTCATGTTTAGTTGTTTTTTTATCGAAGATGTGTTGAAGGCTATTGTGATCGGTGAAGATAGTACTCTTTGTTTCATAAAGATAGTGTCTCCACATTTTGAGTGCAAAGACGACGGCTCCGAGTTCAAGATCATTGCGTTGCGGGGGCTGCGGGATTAGGGAGGGGTTTTACCGCACATGCCATCGGATTGGTCCGGGTTTCCTCCATGTAGTAGTTGGGGGGCGGGTTATGCAATTGAGGGAGATGATCGTGTGGGTGGTTTAGTTCTACTTGGTCTGTTGTTAAAAAAAAAAATCATTCCGACAATTTTGTTAATAACACGCACAATATATGTCAACTAAATGAAATAATAACACCATTCTTAGACAACAGATCTTCAATCGTACTATAGTATATGTCAAAATTCATATGCAGAATACAATAAACTTCTGGAATAACAGAAAACTTCAACTATTAGCCAAAATTACACAATCCTTAATCAGAGAACAAATCAAAAATAAATCTCAAGATGGTTGAGATTTAAGAATACACAATCAAAGTCTGATAAGAATGAAGTAAAATTGAAACAGAAGAATCAAAAGAACTGATTCTTCACAAAGTATGAACTAGGGTTTTCCTTTGAGAGGGAAATAATGAAGCAGATGATGAAATCGTAAAAACTGCAGAAACCCTAGATCATATTCTCTTTTAAAATGGAGAAAATAGCTGATACATCCTTGAATCTTCTTTGCACAACCTCAGTAGTCCCTCTATTTTTGATAATGTCAAAACTGGTCCCTTGAGAATCATAAGAATGTAAAAGCCTGCATAAAATACTAGAAAACACCACAAATAAGGAAAAATAACATAAACATACCAAAAATAAGTTTGATTGTTAATAAATTTAACACCCTCCCTCAAACTTATTTTTGGTACATATCATAAAGACCAAGTTTACTAGAAAGAAAGCCATGTTGAGTGACACTTAACCCTTTAGTTAAGATGTCTGCATATTGTAAATCAGATGGAACTTTAACAGTTTTAATCAGACCAATTGAAACTTTCTGCCTTATAAAATGAATATCAATCTCAAAATGTTAGGTTCTTTCATGAAAAACAGGATTTGCAGCAATTTAAATGGCAGAATTATTATCACAGAATAAGTTAATAGGAAGTTTGAGATTAATATTCAACTCTTGAAGCAAATTTTTTATCCAAACAATTTCACAAGCTGCTGCTGCCATAGCCCTATATTCTAGAGGACCTAGCAACAATATCTTGTTTTTTACTTTTCCAAGATATTAAAGATCCACAAAAATAAACCAAGTATCCAGAAACAGACTTTCTCATAACCTTGCACTTACCCCAATCAGCATCACAGTAAGCATAAACATCAAGATTATTACCTTTAACAAACTGAATTCCTTTTCCAGGAGCACATTTAAGATATCTAAGAACTCTAAAAGCTAAATTCAAATGATATTGTAAAGGAGCATGCATGAATTGACTAAGAACTTGTACATCATAAGAAATATCAGGTCTAGTAAGAGTAAGATAGATTAATCTACCAATCGGTTTTTGATACTCAGTAATATTTGATAACAAAGGATCTTTTTCACTTGGATCACAAGCAACACAAAGATTTGATTCAATAGGAGTATTTGCAGGCTTACAACCAAGCATACCATAGTCACTAAGAAGATCAAGACAATATTTTCTTTGATTCATACAAATACCTTTTTCATTATTTAAAATTTCAATTCCAAGAAAATATTTCAACTTTCCAAGATCTTTTATTTGAAATTTTGACTTCAAGAACAATTTAAACTTCTCAATTTCATTCAGATTATTACCAGTTACAACAATGTCATCAACATATACCAAAATAGCAATAAACACATTATCAGAAGACTTAACATATAATGAGTAATCACATGTACTTTGTTTAAAACCATGTTCAACAAGAGCAGAGTTTAATTTTTCATTCCATTGCCTAGGAGCTTGTTTAAGTCCATAAAGAGACTTATTAAGTTTGCATACTCTATTATCATTTTCAAAAAAATATCCTTCAGGCAAAGTCATATAAACTTCTTCATATAAATCACCATATAGAAATGCATTATTAACATCTAATTGGAACATAGGCCAGTTGTTATTAACAGCAAGAGTAACAATGCATCTAATAGTAGCATGTTTTATAACAGGAGAAAAAGTTTCTTCATAGTCAATACCTTCTTGTTGACTATACCCTTTTGCCACAAGCCTTGCTTTATACCTTTCTATTTCACCATTAGACTTATATTTGATTCTATAAACCCATTTATTACCTATAGGAATTCTATCAGGAGGTAATTCAGTAAATTCCCAAGTATTATTTCTATTTAAAGCAGCCATTTCAAGATTCATAGCATCTACCCAATTTTGATCACATGCAGCCTGTTTATAAGTCTTAGGTTCAACAGATTTATTCAAGTTAGACACAAAACACCAATTATCAGAATTAAGCATAGAATAATTCACAACTCTTTCAACACCATATTTAACTTTTCCTTCAATAACATAATCATCAAATTTCTTAGGAATATTAGTCTCTCTAGTTGATCTCCTTAAGTTTTGATCAACAACAGGTTCAGAATGACTTGTGCCCTCAGGAGATGTAGAATTGTCCTAAGGTGTTGCCATAGGGCACTCATCACTTGAAGGACAAGTGTCACTAGCATTACCATTAGTAGGACACTCATCTCTTAAAGGACAAGTACCACTACTACCCTCACCATCACTGATGTCTCTCTGCTCATCATTGGGACTTAGAGAATTTGATTGACTTAAAACATAATCAAAAAAATTAATTTGATTCAAATCACTACTACTATCACAATTATCAGAAAACTCTTTAATTTTGAAAGGAAAAACTGTTTCATAAAACTTAACATCTCTAGAAAGCAACACACTTTTATTTTCAAGATTAAAAAGTTTATAACCCTTTTTTTGATTTGAATAGCCAATTAAAATACACTGCACAGACCTGCTACTAAATTTATGTTTAGGTTTTAAATCAATAACATAACAAAGACAACCAAAAACTCTTAATTGAGAGAGACTATGAGTTTTCTTAAAAATTACTTCATAAGGAGACAGACCAGAGAGCACAGATGAAGGAGTCCTATTAATTAAGTAACATGCAGTTAAAACACAATCACTCCACATATTAAGAGGTATCCCCCCTTGAAACATAAGAGCTCTTGCAACATTAAGCAAGTGTCTATGTTTCCTCTCTACAATACCATTCTGTTGAGGAGTGTAAACACATGATGTTTGATGTAAAATTCCTTTGGAATTAAATAACTCATTAGTTTGATTATTAACAAATTCAGATCCATTATCAGACCTAAAAGTTTTAACTTGTTTAGAAAATTGTGTTTCTAAGAAAGAAACAAAACTTTTAATTTGATGAATAACTTCATCATTATGTTTAATTAAATATATCCAAACACATCTAGAAAAATCATCAACCATAGTTAAAAAATATTTAAATCCATCTCTACTTTGAACTTTGAAAGGTCCCCACAAATCAAGATGAACCAATTCACCTAGACTTGTAGTTTTATGATCACTAAGAGGAAAAGAATCCCTTGTCTACTTTGCCTTATGGCAAATATCACAAGGTTCAATTAACTTTTTATCACAATTAGTTATAACAATTTTCTTTTTCAAAATATCTAGAACATGATCAGAAGGATGACCAAGTCTAGAATGCCATAATTGTTTAGATATATAACTTTTATTTTTAGAGAAACAAACATTCATACACACAGAATTGCTTACATCAAATACATAGAGACCATCATACATATCACCAGTCCCTACAATTGTCCCTAGCTTCAAGTCCTAAATGTAACACTTAGACTTATCAAAACCAACAAATAAATCATTATCCTTAGAAAGTTTATACACAGAAAGTAGACTTACACAATATTCAGGTATAACTAACACATTGTGCAAAATAATATTTTTGGTTAAGTTTAAATCACCTATTTTTCTAATAAGAACTTTTGTACCATTAGGATGTCCAACAGTTAGATTTAAATGAGTTACATCAAAAACATTAGTTAAACCTTGAATAGAATCAGTCATATGTTGATTTGCACCAGAATCTACAATCCAACTTTTACTTTTATTATTTTTTAAACATCCATTTGCATTAAAAAATGTACCAAAATTTTCATTAAACCTCTTACTCCCATTAAAAACAGTACCTGCCATATTATCATTAGCAATTTCATTTACAGGATTCTTTTCATTTATTAGAGATAGGAGTCTCATCATTTGATCATTTGTAAGATTCATATTGCTTGAACCTGAAACATCAGAACTACTACTAACAGCATTGTTGTTAGTAACACTTTTATTATTATTATTGAACTTATTAACAAAGGGTTTTCTCTTCCAATTAGATGGGTAACCCACAACTTCAAAACACCTATCAATAGTATGACCAACCCTATTACACTTTGTACATTTTAAGTTAGAGTTGACATTTCTATTAAAAGTATTTGTGCCTGCATTTCCTCTGTTAAAGTTATTATTTCTATTAGTGTTACTATAGTTAACAACAGTACTATTAGTATAAGATTGAGATAAAAACACAGAATTCTGAGGTTTACTAGATTCACCATTAATAACACTTCTATGAGACTCTTCTCTAGAAATCACAGAATAAGCAGTTTTAACATCAGGCAAAGAATCTATAAGAAGTAAATTACTCCTAACAGCCATATAACAGTCATTTAATCCCATAAGAAACTGCATCAATCTTAACATATTATTATGAGTTTGATTAGTTTGAGCAGCATCACAAGTGCATTTAGTCAATTTGATCATGGCATCATACTGAACCCATAAAGAACTCAACTTATGATAGTATTCAGCTAATGTACTATTACCTTGTTTAACAGTATTTATATTTTGATACAGATTAAAGATAACAGATCCATCTATTTTATCATAAGTATCTTTTAAATCCTTCCACACAGTAGCAGCATCCACAGAAAAAATAGAACCAGAATATAATTCTTCACTTAAAGATCCAAGTAACCATGTTAACACAACAGAATTACATCTATCCCACTGTCTAGCAAGTACATCATCAGTAGTATTTTTTATACATGTACCATCAATAAATCCAACTTTATTTTTAGTACCTAAAGCAAGCAGAATAGATCTACTCCAGATATTATAATTTTCAGTTCCTTTTAATTTGACAGAAACAAGTGGAGCACCAGTAGTATCACTAGGATGCAAATAAAGTGGATCACTAAAATCAAGTTTATTAATAAGAGTAAGAGTAGTTTCATCACCCATAATGAAAATAATAATAGAAACACACAAATAATCAACAAGAAACCAAGTAACAGTAAGACAAGATAAAAATTCAAAGAAGAAAACAAATAAACACACAAGGAATAACACAAATAAATTCGAGACTCCCCTTTGTAGATCAACCAGAGTTGAGAACACAAGAGAAATTCAGCGAAAGATAAGAAGAATTACAGCAGAAGAAGATACAAGAACTTTCAAGCACCAACAGATCACCACTTTTAAACCAGAAAACCCTAACCCTAAAAATTAGGGAATCTTCAATACAGCAACAATAAACCTTCACAAAACCTTTAACAATTGTGAAAACACAATATCAACAGAAACAAGAACCGCTCTAGAAGAAACCCATCAAACCCTAGAATGAAGAACAAAATCACCAATCGATCGTATTCTGCTCTGATACCATGTCAAAATTCATATGCAGAATACAATAAACTTCTGGAATAACAGAAAACTTCAACTATTAGCCAAAATTACACAATCCTTAATCAGAGAACAAATAAAAAATAAATCTCAAGATGGTTGAGATTTAAGAATACACAATCAAAGACTGATAAGAATGAAGTAAAACTGAAATAGAAGAATCAAAAGAACTGATTCTTCATAAAGTATGAACTAGGGCTTTCCTTTGAGAGAGAAATAATGAAGCAGATGATGAAATCGTAAAAACTGCAGAAACCCTAGATCATATTCTCTTTTAAAATGGAGAAAATATCTGATACATCCTTGAATCTTCTTTGCACAACCTCAGCAGTCCCTCTATTTTTGATAATGTCAAAAATGGTCCCTTAAGAATCATAAGAATGTAAAAGCCTGCATAAAATACTAGAAAACCCACAAATAAGGCAAAATAACATAAACATACCAAAAATAAGTTTGATTGTTAATAAATTTAACAGTATACTCTTACATGTCAAGTCTACATGTGTAATAATATTATTATTATCATTATTTTTGTTGGATTTGGGAAATATATAATGGGATAGTGTATAACGGCTGTATTAATCGAGTCAACAACGAGCGTTGATTTATTGGCGACTTGACTGTCACTTAGAGCCTAAATTGAATGTGCTGGATTTAAAACCCATGGATTTGATCCTACCATTTTTATGGCGTCTCATGTCTTGTTTTTTATATTTTACTTTAATTTTTTTTTAAAATTTCCTACTGATTGGTCGGAGGTTCATTCGGAAGCAATCTCTTTATCCGTCGAAGAGAGAGGGGGATGACTTTCTCTACTTCTTGGAGTATATCACTCTGGGTGGATAAATGACTTCTTTTTATTCAAGATAGAGAAATGGTTGGCTACATCTCATCTCCCCCATACACCACTAATGGTATTGGATTTTGTTGTTGTTGTATAATGGGATTGTGTATAATGAAATGATAATATGAAAGGCATTGTGTGTAACGAAATGGCAATATGAATAAGGTGAATGTGTATTTAATATGTTGGTTTAGATCGTTTTACTCTTTTCAAGTTTTTCGCTTTGTAATTGTTGGGAATTATAATCTGATGAGTCAAAGTATTTTGCAGTTTTAGAGTCTGGAGTTTTAGAGTCTGAGGTTGCTGACTCTGGTGTTTCTTAAGTCAACGATTTGAAGATTTCTTGATGGCTAAGCTAAGGAAGATTCTTGAGATATGTTTAAATATTAAGAAGATATGTTTTGATTCGGTGTTATCTCCAGAAGATTAAATTTAGAAGTGATTTGCATAGTTGTTAAATATTAAGTTTATCTTTTCCTTATTTTTAGCCAAGTTGTTTTGGAAACCAAATTTCTAGATTTGGTGTTAATCTGTATAAATAGGGATGTACGGTTTGCTTTCTGATTGTATCTTTTGGCACGATCAATATTATAAAACATATATTTCATATCGTGTTCTCTCAATTCTTGTTCTTATAATTCTTATTTATTGTTCAATTGAGAGACTGGTGTTCATAGTTCAATTTCTGTGAACTTATAACTGGTATCAGAGCTGGAAAGGTGTAAATCTATTCTTGGTAATCTTTTAAAACGATCCATATTGTCATCAAGATGTCTACCAGTACCATTCCAACCCCAGTTATGGCTGGAAAAGGTGTGCCTATATTCGATGGCACAGACTTTGCAACTTGGAAATTGAAAGTCCTATGGTTTTTAGGATCTGTTCATGAAGAAGCTGAGCATGTTCTTACAACAGGACCTATTATTCCTGGTTCTATGATAGCTGCTGTTCCTGCCACAGATACTGTTGCTGCTCAACCTGCCTATTTTCGTGAAACACCAAGAGAAAGGTGGACTGAAGCAGAAGCTATCAAGTACAAACTAGATAGCAAAATAAGGAGTATTATTGGGAATGCTGTTACTGTTCCAATTCTCAGAAAGATCAGTCATGCCAAGACTGCTAAAGCTATGTGGGATCTGTTGCTTAATGACTATGAAGGAGTCACTGTTGTTAAGACTCGGAAGAAGAAGAATCTGATAAGATGTTATGAAAATTTTGCTGCTCAGCCAAAAGAATCTTTGAGTGATCTCCATTCAAAATTCCAGGTTCTGATTAATGATCTTGAAAGTGTTGGTGTAGAGAAAACACAACAGGTGTTGTGTTAAAAGTTTATTGAGTTGCTACCTTCAAATTTTGAGTCTGTGATTACATCTATGGTAATCAGTGAGAAGATAGATAACTATGAGTTAAGTGAACTGTTTGGCATATTGTCAAACTTTGAGGAAACACAATTAAAGAACAAGATCAATGCTAAGAAAATTGTTAAAGATCCAGAAGCTGCATTGGTGGCTACCACAAAGAAGAATAAGCAATTGTTCTCTAGTTACTCTAGCAAAGTTGAATCTGAAAGTGATGAAACTTCTGATGATGATAGTGAATCTGATGAAGATGAGGAGATCAAAGATCTGGAGGTCCAGTTGGCTCTTTTTACTCAATGGATTGAGCAGAAAAAGTTTGGTTATAGGAAGGGTAAAGGCAAGGGTACTTTTGATCCAAAGAAAGCTAAATGCTTTAAGTGTGGTAAGATAGGTCACATAGCTGCTGATTGATGGTCTAAGAATGAAGGAGGTTCAAATACCAACAAGTCTGTTGACAAAGCAAGAAAGTATAAGCTCAAGTACATGAAGTTGAAGAGTGAAGTAGAAAAATCAAAGAGCAAAGAACAGGAAAAGGCTTTGTACACAGAAGCATGGGAAGATGAAGACTCATCATCTGATGAGGAGGAGGATAAGTGTCTTATGGCTATAATTGATGGTAGTTCTAGCAAGTTTGAGGAAGATCTGAAAGCTATTGAGAAGATGGATAAAGACTCTACTTGTAATAAAGTTTCTACTTATAAGATACAAAACTTTGTGAACAATCTTGATAATGAAAAAGTGAGAATGTTTCAGTACTTGTTGCTTGACTTTCAATGGTGTTTAGATGATATTGATAGATTAAGAACACAAATTTTTGATCTTAAAAACACTATTAAAGACAAAGAAGCTGAAATTAAAATCTTGAAAAAATGTGAGGTAGAACTTGACACATATAAAATGGCATACACAGAAGAAACTAAAAGATTAAATACTGAATTAGGGAGATCTATGAAAAGATCAAAACACTATGAATCAATTTGTAAATCTTGGTGTGTATCTTCCAAAAAGAATTCTGATGCTATTGCCAAACAAATTCCAAATGATGTCAAAGCTATACTAGGTGAAAACTACATATTAGATAATAATGTGGAAGTTGATTCAAGTATATTCAAACCTGACATTCTACCAAACACATTCGTAAAATTTAATGGTGACAAAAAGATATTAACCAATGCTTTTGTAAGGTCATTAGATCTAGTTGAACCTTCTGAGACTATAATACTTGAAAGTAAAAATCCATTAGAGTCTGAACTTTTGAAACCTTCAGACTCTAGTATTTTAGTCTCTAAAGATAACAGTGTATGTTCTGACCTAGAGTCTGACACCCAAAAGTCAAGTTGCAATAACAACTCTGAATCATCCTCTGAAACTGACACATGTCCAGATCCAAAAGTGTTAACTAAAAGAAGGTCAAAGTCAAAACAAGCTAAGACAATTCAAAAACTCAAAAAGGAAATTTCTAAGCTCAATGAAAAAATCAAGAGTCAAGAAAAACCTTCAGTTAAAAGATCATCTTGTTTTTCTAAGGAAATTAAGAAGATATGGAAACCCAAAGTTTGTGAAAATAAAAGTGTCTTACAATCTGTTAAGGACAAGTTGATTTGGATTGAAAACAAGGCTTTTGTTTGGAGAGTGAAGAGCACTCCAACTGAACCCACTGAAAAGTGGGTTTCCCTTAAAAACTAACCATTTTCTTTTGTCTTGTGTCTTGTGTAATAGGGTAACATGTGGTATTTGGATAGTGGTTGCTCAAGACACATGACTGGATGCAAAGAGCATCTTGTAGGGTTTGTTGAAGAGAAAGGTCCTTCTGTAAGATATGGTGATAATTCAGTTGCAAAGACTATTGGTTATGGTACTATTATAGCTGGAAGTGTTTCATTTAAGAAAGTTGCTTTAGTTGAAGGGTTGAAGCATAATCTGCTAAGTGTGAGTCAAATTGCTGATGAAGATTATGAGATCAGATTAAGGAAGAAAGCTGGTATTATTTATGATCCTAAAGGAAGGCCAACACTTGTAGTCTGGAGATTTCAAAATGTGTATATGCTGGATCTAGATTCTGTTGATGCTGGAATTGAAACATGTATGTACTCTCAGACTGTCCCTGAACTTAATTGGCTTTGGCATAAAAGGCTGTCACATCTCAATTTCAAAAACATTAATGAGCTTTCCAAAAAGAAGCTTGTAAGAGGTCTGCCTCAACAGCCTTTCAAGAAAGATAAGCCTTGTTCTGCTTGTATTATGGGTAAACAGACCAAAACAAAATTTCCCTCAAAAACCTAGCTACTATTAGTGATCCACTTCACATGCTTCATATGGATCTGTTTGGTCCAATGAACACTAGTAGTTTGGGTGGGTGATGTGTGCGAGGTGTACTAGGAAATAGTATTATTTTTACAACGAAATACTATTAAATACGATACAATTTTACACAAGTTATTTATTTATTTATAGAGTGGATATACCTAAACTTTGCTACAACACTTATAGGCAGTGTACCTAATCGTACAGTAGTGTAGTTTTTAGTAAGTCCGGTTCGTCCACAGGGAACTCTTAAACAGCTTAACGCTATAATTTTAAAAACTATATTTGTAAAAATACAAAAATATATATAAGTAATATTATTATTATAAAAAGGGGGTTTTTACCGTTTAATGACCGGTTTGTCGATTTTAAAACTTTAGTCGCAGTTAAAACCTAATGTAAAATATTAAAAATAAATATAACTTAATTTAAAGCATAAAGTAAATAACGATAATGAAATTGCGATAAATAAAAGTGCGATAAAATAAAATTGCGATAATTAAAGAGTACGATAATTAGAAGTGCAATTAAATATAATGACAATAAATAAAAGTGCAATAATTAAAAGTGCAATTAAATATAATGACAATAAATAAAAGTGCGATAATTAAAAGTGCAATTAAATATGAAATAAAGGAATTATGCTTATTTAAACTTCCATAATCATGATGTTTGGCGTGTTGATTTTTAGTTTATTCCCATGGGTTAACTGTTCTTTGTCCTGGATTATTCAATATGTCCATACGGATTTGTCCATAATAGTCCATCAGTTATAATCATAAAATACGGAAGTCTTCGTCAAATTATTCTTATTCCCGAAGTCAAATATTCCAACTAATTGGGAATTCGAATTGTAACAAGGTCTTAATACTTTGGTTAATGAATACACCAGGTTATCGACTGTGTGTAAACCAAGGTTTTACTATTTTGTTAACAATTACACCAATTACCCTTGAATGTAATCCACCCCTGTTTCAACAAGTCTATTAACTATTAATCCAGTTCCGTGTCCGGTAAAATGAACAATTATTGGTATTTATAGATATCCCGCCCACCGTACCCAGTCAAGCGTATGTGGTTATATATAAATACGTCAAATTATAAGTCTATATATTAAATTAACGAGGTATCATTTAGTTAATATAAAGTCCATTAATAGCCCATAGTCTAATTTCCACAAGTGTCGTTCTTTTGTCCAAACCCCAATTATGGTACAAAGCCCAATTACCCAATTTTAATATTTTTAGCCCAACATCATGATTACTTCGTCTTAAATAAGCATAATAATAACTTAGCTACGAGACATTAAATTAAAAATATCATTAACCATAACTTACAGTGATTAAAAATAGCGTAGCGTTACACGGACAGAATTTCGACTTACACCCTTACAACATTCGCTAACATACCCTTATTATTAGAATTTAAAATTAAAATTAAAATTATAATATAAATATATATATATATATTTACGTATGAATGAGAAGAGAAAAAGATGTGTTTTAGGTTCGTGCAAAGCCTGCCTTTTATAGGCATGTGGCCAGAAAAAGGCCTCCATGCGATCGCATGGTTTTATAACTGCCAGGCCATGCGATAGCATGGCCTGATTTTCCAGCTCAAATGAGCTTGTTTCTTCTGCCGACGGTTTTTTTATAAATAAATATAATATATAAATAATTTTAAGAATTATTTAAATATTATATTATATTTATGTGCATAGTTGACTTGTAATTTTTAGTCCGTTGCGTCGAGCGTTGAGAGTTGACTTTGGTCCCGGTTCCGGTTTTTCGAACGTCCTTGCGTACAATTTAATATCTTGTATTTTGCGTTTCGCTTCTTGCACTCTTGTAATTTTGAGACGTTTCTCATCAATAATTTGAACCACTTTGATTGTACTTTGTATTTTTGACCTTTTTGGTCGTTTGCATCTTCAATTCGTCGAATCTGTCTTTTGTCTTCACCTTTTATTATTTAAACGAATATCACTTGTAAATAGAACAATTGCAACTAAAAGCTTGTCTTTGTTGAGGGATAATGCTATGAAATATGTGTTCGTTTTTAGCATTATCAAATATTCCCACACTTGAGCGTTGCTTGTCCTCAAGCATTATAGTCTTGAAATAAAAATACTAGAATCACTTCTTTATTCTTCACACTTTGTACATCAGTGATTTTTATACGGCGGTATAAACAATGGTAGTAACGATGTGGTTTACAGTCCCACATGACTATGAAAATTTTGATCCATTAAGGAAATTGGATCTTTATGAAAACATTTGATCTTTTGAAAATACAATCTAGCTTTTACCCTAGATAAGTTTTCCGGAATAACCCTTCACCGGTGTTTGCAAATTGTTTTTGTGGGTTTGGTGGGTTTCAGATTTGAAAATTTTAGCTCAAAACTTGTGGTTTTGTGTCACCCACTTGCTAACCTTGTATTGGGAAAGCAACACGTCCAGTATACTTGCTCCGTATATTACCTTTCGATAAACTACCGTCCGGTTGTAAAGGAAAGCGTTGAACAAGCAACTGTTAAGGCAATGTCCCCTGACATGCTTTTAATTATGGTCTATAACGTGTCGGATGCAATTACTATTCTTGGTAGGAGCAATAGTAAAGCTCACCCTATAGTTTTTCGGTCTGGCACAAGGTCCTGTCTTTGACCATGCTATGCAACCACCGTTCTTACGGTTGACACCCGATTTGGTTCAGGTGACCTAATGAATTCCAGGTGAATTCATAGGATTTTACGTTCAATGGTAATGAACGCATTGAAAATGGGTTTTCAGAAAAAAAATCGGTTTGTAATTTTGATCAAAATATTTTCTCGTTCAAGCTCGAGTTTAGATATCATCGAATTCTATGAGTTTGTAATTCTCAATCTTTAAGGTCAATCTCAAGGATTGAGTAATATCAGTCTTAAAAGCTGATTTTTGATCTTTTAAGGAGATTATCCTTTCTGGGGATCTGATTCATTAGTCTTATCAAGCTAATTTTCATGGTGTCCTCCCCATTTTACGAGACAGATCCTCTCATGGTTAGGATAAGTCTGACCACTTGGCGACCCTGTTTGATGCTGAGGTCCGTGGATTTCCTGCTGATTTTAGTGATGACTTTTCTAGATTTTTCATCAACCTATAGCTGGTCTGGATGACAACTTCCTGACCTAAATCAAGAAGCGCGTGTCTTTTTCGGAAGACTTTACTTCCTTTTAATGATGGAATTGATTCATCGTGTAGATCCATCTTTCTTTCAAATATATTACAGTAAATCGGGTAAAACTGTTTAGTTTAGTCTAAAGCAAAAGTATCTTCAGTTATTTGTACAAAAATATGTGATATATGTTTTAAATAACTTGGTAAATTTTCCCCACACTTGGCTTTTATTTGTCTTTCTTTGCCTTTTTATTGTCCTCTATTCCATTTTAAATGAATTCTAACATTTTAGGTTGTTTCTCAATTTATGTCCTTTCTGAGGTAACAATAATTTCGGTTTTAACACCTAGTTTTATCGTTCATAAATATGTATAAACATGATTTTGAGTTCATTTAATTGAAAATTTTGAAAAATTTTACTAGAATTGGGTAGCCAGTATATAAGACTAGGGCTGTTCTTTATTATCAGAGAACACTAGATTCTAATACAACTACTGCGTTACTAGTATTTCTAATGGTAACCAAGTGTATAAGTCAAAAAATTTTAAAATCCGAAAGAATTTAACCCCTTCCCACACTTAAGATCTTGCAATGCCCTCATTTGCAAGAAATCAGTAACAATTAAAATTATTGAGGGTGATTAGCGTAGAAAAATGATTAAATTTTACCAAAGTTTTCAAACATATTGGCGTTTGTTTGTTGAATGATAAATGGAGCACATCATTTGTTCATTCCGTCTTGTTGTTACATCACATTTGTTTTTCATTTTGTCATCAAAATTAGTAACTTTTGCTGATCTTAATGCCAGTCTTTGAAAATGCGCTGTTTTACCCTGTTTTGTACAATTTACAATATACATACATACAAATATAAACAAGCATGGTAATTTGAAATGGGACTTAAAATCCCACTTGCAAATCAAATATGAAATATTAGTACAACATAATAAAAATATTAAACATTATAATAAAAGTAACATAATATAATGTGTTTAAACATAAATAAACAGAAATAATAAAAATTAAAAATCATATAAATTACCAACCGAAACTAAATCAATCTGGATAGGGGTTCCAGTTCATGTCATCGTCCGGGTTCCATGGTTGGTGATAGGTGTACTGGTAGGCCTGGTTAGGGTCGTAGAGAGTATATGGTGGTCTCATCTCGGGTTGGTGTTGAGGATAGTAAGCGGGTCGGGTCGGAACGTAGTGATCCTGAGGTGACAGCCGGCTCATAATCTGACGCTGATGATAGTCCCATCTATCATACTGTCATTGCCTGGAATGCTCGTAATCATTCCGGGCTTGCCACTACTCCATCCGTCTAAATCTCTCTGCGTTTGTCATATCTACCTCATCTACACGCTGGTAGACATCAGTCATAGCCTCCCGAATGACATCCCTAATGTCATCTGCTTCCTCCATCTCCTCATCTGAGCCTCTCTCTACCTGAGGATGACTACCTTCATAGGGTATTACCTGGTTACGTCTACTCTTTAATACCTTAGCACCAGCATAAACCCTCAATCCTAAAAGCTCAACATGTTCCCTACATTCCAAAAGTGGACCCCCTTGTTCCTTATCTACACCTAAATACTCTCCAATGAGAGTAACAAAAATACCTCCTCCTATAATCCCCCCTTCCTGTATTCCTTCCACCATCTTTGATAAATAAAAACCAACACAGTAAGGGATATTAACAAAGCCTCTTGGGTCTCGAATACACTTTAGGTAAAATAAATCATGTAAGGTCAATTTTTCCTTGTTGTGACCTCTCCGTGTAATCGAGTTAGCCAAAAATCTATGAATTATACGAAGCTCGGCTCTGCTAATATGTAAGTAGGTATGTGTTCCTGCCCGCCCAAAAATATTATAGTCTGACATACGCCTCCAGACGGCGTTCGCATCAAAATTCCTATCTACCCTTTCACCACGATAAATCAAATTCATACAATCGGGTAGTAGTAATTCAGTGGGCGTATATATCTGCAAAGCCCTGGCCATGTCCAGCATGGACATCCTGTACATCCTATGGCCAAGTATAAATCTAAGAAAACTGCTATCATCTAATCTATCTACATCTACACTTAATGCTATAGTACTCATCAGCTCAACACACCATTCCTTATATACAGGCCTACGAATGGTGAATAAGCGTTCCCAATCAGTAAAAGAAGAACTGCCATACCTTTGAATCAGTAGTAGTCTAACACGGTCAGCTAGTTGGACCCTTTCTAAAGGATCTCAATCAATTACCCTAGGCACCTCTACATCTTTCGTTACTAATTTGAATTTATTACTTTAATATGCCGGGTAATCTCTCCAGCTTCTGTCGAATCTCAGATTAGGATGCAACGTGTGTTCAGGAATCGTTGGGTATTCTACTGGCGGATGCATCGGAACTACTATGAATTCATTAACAAACTGTAGTGGATCATAATAAGGTACGTGTTGATTAGGCTGATGTTGTTGTTCCTGTTGTGGTTCTTGTTCGGATTCTGGCTCGTATTGCGGCTCATATTCTGGTTCAGGTTCTTGTTGTGGTTGTCTAGATGATGATGAAGCACCGGCAGTATCAGTTTTCTGCAAAACACATTAAACACAAAATTTGTGCACCCAAATATGCATTAGTGTTAGCAAAATAACAACTTGAAACAATTACAATAACATGTTATATCAAAATTAAACTTATACACATTTTTACAATTTTATTAATTCTACACTTTTTCAAATAAGCCTATATGAAAATGTATACAAAGTTCTTAAGCATTTTAACTCAAATAACATGTCAAAATAGTCATTACTAACAATTAAACAAGTCTCAAATGGCAATTATATCAAATTAATCAAGTTCATGAATTTTGTACCTAAAAAGTCCACTTTAATTCTCAAAAATCATGTTTAGGATCAAAGTTTGGATCATTTAACTACCTAAACATGTTACACTACTTAATTTAGCAATAATTCATGACAAAAATCAGCCATAACCTGTTTATATCAAAAAACCCCAAATTGCTCAAGAACACAAACCCTAGATTTCTAAAAATTTTGAAGTTTTTGGCTTCAAATCATGTTAAATAGCATCAATCTAGGTTATACATGCATAATATACTAACAATTTAACTCTAATTACACTAGAAATTAACAAAATTGCATTAGGTAAAATATTGATAATTATCACAAAAACTAGAAAATTTATGAGTTTAGGGGTGTAATTTTTACCTTTTTGTTGAAGAATCCGAACCTAGGCATGATTAGAGCAATAAATTTGACGAATTACGGTGAAAAAATGGTAAAATTTGGTGAGGATTTGAGAGAGTTCGTGTGTGTGTTTGTGGAGTGGATAGAAGCTCGCTGGTTTTTATTAATCTGGCCTGAAATCCAGCCTCATGCGATCGCATGAGGTTGGAGTGCAAACCCCATGCGATCACATGGGGTCCGGGTACAGTAGATTCCCCCCCCCCTTTTTTTTTTGTTTTTATAAAAACCTTATAACTTATAAAACATATAATTAAGTAAAAATAAAAATTTTGTTTCTTTTTAGGGTGAGGGCGTTTCGGAACGATGTCCTAGTCCGTCCCTCGACAAAATTTTAAAATTTGTCAATTTTAAGCGCAGTTTTAAAAGCAAGGGTTTTTGGGTTTTTTTAAATGTTTTTGGCATACTTTAATTCAATAAGATTAAAAATAATGATAATAAAAGTTCTCGTCCCTCCCTTGGGTAAAGCAATTTCGGTTCAATGACCTAGTCTTCAACTTACGACGAATTTTAAAAATCATATTTTTAACTTAACGAAATAAAGTAAATTTTTGTTTTTAAATTCACACCAAACTTAAATTTAAAATGCATAAAATTAAAAATTCATATTAAAAATTCCCACCAAACTTAAATTATATTTTTGTTTTTATACATACAAACTTATATTAAAAACATAAATTTTTTTTCAAATATTTACAAACTTAAATATATTGATTTTAAAAGTTTTACAATATTAATTTAATATTTATATATTAAATTTAAAAACTTAGTACAATTAAAAATTAAAAATCTTTTTGGTCTTTTATCCCACTTTAATCAATCAAATATTATCAAAAATATACGCCCCTCTTTTCGGTAAAGTAATTTCAGCTATATTACATAGTTTTACTCCTGACGAATTTCTGAAATATTTTGGGTTGATTGATTAAAGATATTTATACCTTAAGAATAAACGGTAAATTTCGCAGTGATGTAATAAATTTTTGTATGATATCAATAATTTCGGTCGCAAAACCTAATTTTATTTAGTATCAATTTAATACTTTATAGCAAACAATTTAGTGTTTAATATCAAAAGGTTAAAAGCAATAAAAATAAAAATAAAAACTGTACATACTTACCTGTGAAATAGAATTCTTAGTGACCTGCTTTAGCCCACTCATAAGATAGTCGGACTAATTGGTTTTTCATAGCTACATAGGCGTAACCTCGAGCATTCAATGTTTTTTTTTCGAAACATATGAACGGTCCATCTCTGCATAAAGTAACAAACTCGGTATTGGAATATGTTTGATTATTTGAACATTTACCTTCGTGTGACCATTTTCCGCATTTGTGACATCTTTCAAGGTGTCGTGCTCTTCTTTTCGCTGCGAATTTTGATTTTCCTTTACCAAACTGTAACTTATTATTTTCGTTCCTGGATTCTTTTCTTACTCCGTCCAATTTATCTCTGATTAATGATACCAATTCACTTGGAAGGGTGTCATTATTACGTTTAGTGATCAAAGCGTGTAGCATTAGACCATGGTTTAGTTCACAGGAAGTCTTCATCTCGTAAAACCTAAAAAAAATAAAAATTCAGAATGGGGGGAGAAGACTAGTTCTTTAGGGTCTGCTAGGGAAAGACCATTCGGATTCCATTCTCGAGAACTACACGAAAACCGAAAATCTAACTCTAACAGAAATATATATTACCCTAAAAAGATTCGAACCTCCCCACACTTAGTTGAAATTGTGATTAACGTTATTTTCAATTGGATCATCAACAACTTGAATATCTTAGACTTTTACTTCAATCCATTTGTTGATTTCCTCCGTAACTTTCACAAATTCAACTAACATCGCCTTTTCTTTTGGTGATAAATTGGATATTAATCGGTTACATAACTTAAAGTTTCCCTTAATCTTAGCATCGTGAATCTGTTTATAAAGTTTCTTCGTTGAACTGTTATAAAAATGGTTCATCTAATTTCGTATCATCAACGGTGTGATGACCCGGGAATTTTCGAACAAATTTAAACTTGATCTTTATATGTTTCCGACACGATAAGCAAAGTCTGTAATGTTGAGTCTCGAAAATTATGAAATTTTGTTCATATGTTCAATTACCCTTTGACTGTCCCCGACGATTCACGAACAATTAATTGTAAATAGATATGTGGGTATATATATATATATATATATATATATATATATACATAGTAATTGAAATTATAATTTGAAATATTATATGTCATAATATATATATATACATACATATATATATATATATATATATATATATATATATATATATATATATATATATATATATATATATATATATATATATATATATATATATATATATATGCAATAAATATTAAAGATCCAAAATATTGTATAATTGGTAAATAGTAATAAATTGTAATATATTCAATCTAATTACAAGTTTGAATATAATTATCATTACTTACAACATTATTATCAATAGTAATATTAATATTAAAATCAGTATTTTTAATATAATTATCTGCAATATATAACTGAATATGAAATTGATATATAAGTTGTTATAGTAATATTATTATTACTTTTATTAATATCAATATTAGTAGTACTAAAAATAATATTATTATTATTGTTACAATTATAAATTTAAGGTTATCAAAATAAAGATGTTAAATATAAATATTATTATAAGAATGATTAAAACTAATTCTAATCATTATTATTATGATTATTTATTATCACTTTCACTCAAATATATTATTATCATTATTATCTTTATCATTATCCTTATTGATATTATTCTATTATTATTATCTTTATTATTATCATTATTATCATCATTATTAATGATATTATTAATAATATTATTATCATTTATTATTATTTATTATTATTAATAATATAATTATCATTATTATTAATATATTTGCATTTATTTATTAAAAATAATAACAAACGAGTTTATTAAGTGAATCAGTTGTCTTTCATTATCAAACTGTTTTATGATTTGCTTTATGTCTACTAACTGGTACGAATTGATTCCAAATAATTACATTAACAAACAAAATTGGTTTGACATCCCTTTCTACTTTTAAAATTTTTGTATCTTTCTTTTTGGATTAATATTCTATCGATTCTTTACTCGATATAGAACAATCCAATTGCAATGTATTGAGAAAAATCATTTGATCCATCACTCTACTCTCCTATCAAACCAACGATGATAACCACAACCCATCATTCTTTCTTTCTTCTTGTTTCTGTGATCAACCATGATCACCTCTCGTTCTTCTGCAACACAATTTTTACTACTATTAAGCATATATTCTTCTTTGATCTTTTCATAAATAAAAACATGAACCAAACCAAACCCAAAACCATCTAAATCCCTATCTTAGAGCTTGTATTATACTTACTAAACCTGCAACCGTTTCACCATTGAACCAAAATAAAGCCACGACTACAAACACCACCCATTTGCCACCTCTGCAACTGCATACATCTGCTATATTCTATCCGAGCAGCTCAAACCCATGACCACCATTTTATTTTATTTTTTTATTTTTTTCTTTGGTTTCGCGATGGTTATAGCAGTCTCTGCTACGCTGCTTCCATTAGAACCAAATAAGAAAGTTCGGTTGATCGATGTATATAAGGAATTAATTCAGTGGCTGCAATTTATATATATGAATACGTATAAGTATAATTGAACGCGTGAATTCATGGGTGAGTGCTTGGTAGGGTGACAAGTTCATAATGGGATCAACTAGTGGACATATTTTCTTTCATGAATGGAAATTGCGGTGCATAAAATAAGGAGTTTCATGGTCGACATATTGGCTCAAAAAGGTGGCGTTCAATTATTTTATTTTTTTAAAGTAATTTGGTTGGTGAATGTGCAAAGTATATGATTAATATAGGGCAATATAATAGTAACAAGGAGGATATTGCATGTTGACATTTTGTTGCTTTATCCCCAGACGAAACCCATTGATCGTTCAAGATAAAACATAAATACACTTAGACTGTGAGCTTGATTATATATCTACATCTGTTATACGAACAAAGCTACTATGTCTGCAACTGTTTTACGATTTTGTGAATGAGCTCAATGAGGAAGAAAGGCTGTAATTACTACTGTTATGATAAATGATCGATTGATGATCATGATTTTATTATAATACGCGTATGAGATGGGTATGATGATGATGATCATGATCATGGATTATGATTATAATTATGATTATGATTATAATTATGTTTATGATTATAAGTAGGATCGTGATTATGTGTATGAGAAATAAAGATATAGATTAGGTGATGAGACATATGGTTTTATTGGATAATAAGACAGTTAGAAACAAGAGATATATATATTAAGCTGTGATATTAAACCAAAAAAATAGAAATGGAAGAGTGGTAAGGGGTGTTTGTGATTAATTCAGAGGTCCTGGGTTCGAAACAAGGCCTAGGCGATTTCATATTTTTATTTTTTTGAAGTTGGACTGCTATTGGGCTGGAGATTCAGCTTACTTGTTTGGGCCGAAAAGAATAAATTAAATATGAATGGTTTTCATATTATATTAGAAAAATATTACGGATCAGTGGTTGAGGTCTTAGTGGGTTAGCGAGAGGTCGCGAGTTCGAGCCCGAGTTGGGGTATTTCTTTTTAGAAGAAGAAGGAAACAGGGTTTATGACTTAAAAGGTTTAATGGGCAATTCACGTCAGGAAATAAATAAATAGAGGAATGGTTAAGGATATTATTGGGTTAGCGGGAGGTCATGGGTTCAAACCCGGACTTGGGCATTATTTTTAGGACAACTTCCTTGAGGTAGTTATTTATCTATTTATTATTATTATCATTATTATTATTATTATTATTATTATTATTATTATTATTATTATTATTATTATTATTATTATTATTATTATTATTATTATTATTATTATTATTATTATTATTATTATTATTATTATTAGTATTATTAAAATTATTATTAATAATATCATTAATATTATTATTAATATTATTTTTATTAAAAACTATCAATTGTATTAAAAGTATCATTTTTATTATTATTATCATTATTAGAAAATTTTCATTTTTATCAAAATTATTATTATTAATACTAGTATCACTACTATTATCATAATAACTACTATTGCTATTATGATTGTAAAATGAAACAACTTTTTATTTATTATTATTATTATCAATATTATTTTATCAAATAACTATTAGTTATATAAAACCATATTTACTACATGTAACATAACCATAGTAAAACCTTTATTATAAAAATGAATAAATGTAATTAATTAGGTTATTAATGAAACACATAATTAAAATAACAATTAAATCACTAATAATATATAAATTTATTCGACTTCAATTATATGTGTTAATATATATATATATATATATATATATATATATATATATATATATATATATATATATATATATATATATATATATATATATATATATATATATATATATATATATATATATATATATATATATATATATATAAATAAATGATATAGGTTCGTGAATCCGAGGCCAACCCTACACTTGTTAAATGACGTCATATGTATTTTTACTACAAAATATAGTATGGTGAGTTCATTTGCTCCCTTTTTACTCTTTACATTTTTGGGCTGAGAATACATGCGCTATTTTTATAACTGCTTTATTAAATGCTTTTGAACTATATTTTGAACTGCGAATACATGAAATGCTTTTATAAATGTTTGGCGAGATAGACACAAGCAAAACATTCCTCGAATAAATTATTATACAGACAGAAGTTCTGCGAATTATTGTTGAATTATGTGGACATGATAATTGCCACCGTTGAATTATGTGGACATTATAATTGCCACCGTTGAATTATGTGGACATGATAATTGCCACCATTGAATTATGTGAACATGATAATTGCCACCATTGAATTATGTGAACATGATAATTGCCACCAATTGATATGAATGTTATGTATCAAGAGAATGATTTTTATACATAGGTTATGTGTATGTTATTTTTGTGCACAAGATATGTGTACGGTTACTAAGATTTATAAAAGATGATTTCGTACACAAGGAAGGTGTACTGTATTTAAAAGATATCGCATGTACATTACAGGTGGGTATAGGATTCGGGCCCATTTGTACCATGCAGGATTTAAATATTGTGGTCTATCAAAATGATGAATTTTATTATTTTAGACAAAATTGCTGAAATAGTCCCTGTGGTTTGTATCAAAATGCTGGTTTAGTCCCTGTGCTTTTTTTTTGATGGATTTGGTCCCGGTGGTTGGTAAAAGTTGCTGATTTAGTCCCTCTGACCGACGGCCGTCAAAAAATGCCGTTAACTTCAGTCATGTGCCAGACATGTGAGGGTATTTTAGTCAGTTTCTTTCTTTTATTTACTATATTGCTGAAATGGTCCCTGTGGTTTGTAACAAAGTTGCTGAATTGGTCCCTATCTTCATCCTTTAATTCATCACCTATCTTCATCTTCCCCAAATCAAAACCATTTAAAACCTTAAAAACTAAAACCAAATTAAAAGCACTAGATCCATCGCTAAATTCAAATCACTTCAATTAAGATCCCTTACTCAACCCTGTTTTTATTATCTTTTATCAGTGTTTGAATCTGGAACTATTAAAATTAAAATTAATATCAAAAACAAAATCAACCTCAACCTCAAACTAAAACTAGCCATAATCTCATAAGTAATACGGAGTAAACTCTATCGATTACTTGAATAAAGAACCAGGAACAAATTTAAGATGTATACAAACTAATAAATTTAAATGTGTTCATCAATTTAAAATCACGTTCATGTGCAGATCCTCACGAACTACATCAAATAAGTGTGTATCAAATTAAAATTACAATAAAGCTTAAACACAAATACCTTAAACTTGAAAATCAAAATAACCCATCTTAGATCCAAAACTTTTGGAAGCAGATTCAAGAACACAAAAATTCATTCATTCAATGGAGTATACCAAAAATCACAAACGCACCATTTCCTTTTCTTCTCCGGCGAAGGTGGTGCGCCGGTAGCTGTGGCCGATTTCCAGATCTCTAAGCTACTATGGCTCTTCAATCGATTCAAGTTCTTCAATCTCTGGCAACCACGTAACATGGAAAATCGGAAGTAATTGTGGTGGTCGTAGTACCGGAGGAGGATATCGAGAAATAGATCCGACAAGATGAAGTGATGGTGGTTTTGACAAGATCCGGTGAGGTCTAGACAAATCTGGTAGAGCAGTACAAGATCTAAAACAAATTGTGGGTCTGAATGATAGTGAACGATGGTGGTTCTGAACGATTTGAACTATGGTGGTTCCGAACGATGGTAAACATAATTATATCTTCAAATCCGCAAGTGTCGGTGGTGATTACAAACATCAACCGATGGCCTTCTTTATATTAATAAGAACAAATAGCCTTTTGTAAACTGTAACTGTAAAATTGTATTTGTGATTGTAATTTATGAATTTTAATTGGGGTTTCAGTTGGTCTTCATAGCTTTGATATTATTTTTATTAGGAAATAAAAGGTAGATGGAGAAAATGTAACAGGTGTAATGGATGGGGAATGGGTATATTAGTTTCATTGAAAAGAACAGCGAACTCACTTTATGATTTTTGATAAATTTTTTGTTAATACAAAATAAGTGGGTTATGAATTTAATTGTTGAGATATAAATTGGTGTTGGTTTTAGATTAACAAATTGGGGAAGAGAAGATTTAACAAAAATTGGGGAAGATGAAGATTCAACAAATTCAACAATTTTTGTACAAATTACAGGGACAAATTCAGCAATTTTGGTACAAACTACAGGGACCATTTCAGCAATGTTACTAATAAAGGAAAGAAACTGACAAAAATACCCTCACATGTATGGCACATGACTAGAGTTAACGGTATTTTTTGACGGCCGTCAGTCAGAGGGACTAAATCAGCAGCTTTTACAAACCACCGGGACCAAATCCATCAAAAAAAAAGCACAGGGACGAAACTAGCATTTTGATACAAACTACAGGGACTATTTCAGCAATTTTGTCATTATTTTATGATAAACTTATGAACTCACCAACCTTTTGGTTGACACTTTAAAGCATGTTTATTCTCAGGTATGAAATAAATCTTCCGCTATGCAATTGTTCATATTACATGGAGTCGTTTATGGCATATAGAGTTCAGAACCTCGCAATGGGACCAACTGTTGAAGACTTCATCTAGATGGATTAGGACGGGGCATTTCAGTTGGTATCAGAGCGGTGGTCTTAGCGAACCAGGTCTTGCATTAGTGTGTCTAACTGATAGTTTTTTAGATACATTAGTGAGTCTGGACTTCGACCGTGTCTGCATGTTAAAAGTTTTGCTTATCATTTCGTGTCGAAAATTACCTGCTTATCATTCTTAGGAAATCATTTGCTTATCATTCTTAGTCTAGACACATTTTACTACATTAATTGCATGAACAGTGTATAGACAAAATTCATATCTTAGTGTATCTGTTATTGTTACCTTTGCCTGACAGCTTCCGTAGATTCCTTCGTAACTTATGGGATTTTAGTATTATATATGCATATGTAAATTATGTATTGCAGGGTACTAATCTACATCCTATAATCTATTTCTTATCGAAAATCCTTCATCTGATCGTACGAGATGAATCCCTCAACCAGTTCGAGTCCCTCAGATTTCGATAGTTATTCCGACAGCTATTCCGACATGGATATTCACCTAAACTCCGAAAGCGGTGTCACCAAAATGAATCAATCAATCAGCCATCCCCAATTCATCTGATGAGTTTGTAGCCGACTTAATCAATAGAGACGCGAAGAAGGCGATCCCTCCCACCAACCGAATTCACCACTTGGCGAAGAACCTGAAACACTTACCGGAAAATCAGCCCGAAACACCATTTTCACCCTTATTTCCAGGATATCTCGTCACGATTATATTCTATCTAAAATTCTAAACCTTATTCATCCGCTTGTTCCGACCGACAATCATCCCGGAATAATAGAAGAAGTCAACGAACTTCGCGCTCGAGCAATCAATTTGGAGAATATGGTGCAAAGGCTACAAGCACCAGCAACATCACCGACACCAACAGTACCATCAGTAACAGCACCAATACTATCAAAAATCCATGCCTCAACATCTCATTCTGTACCTCGAGTATAATCATCGTTCTACGTATCGTTCTACATCATTTATCTTCGTTCGACATGACAATTGTGTAATCTCTAATATTTTAGAGATTATATATTCCTATTCTAACGGTAAACCAAATGAGTTTAATACTATATTAACTCATTAAATCCATGATTACATCTGAAGAAAATATATATGTAAGTATATTTAAATAAAGATTGTAATTAAAAATTCTTTTGTACAAACTGTTAATGGTGAAAATATTTTAACGGGTAGGTAATACCCTAGGAAATATTCAGATTTCACATTAATAAGTTACACTGTACATTCTTCGAAGCTGATTCAACAGTCGTTTACTATCCTACTTACATTCACCGATATACAAATCCGTTCATCACAGAATAACCATTTTCATCCAATTTCATATTTGGGTTTTGATTTATCAGAATCCAACAAGTGGCATAATGAAGAAAACATTTGACAAAATAAAATTTGTTAGAAACAAACAAATTAACTATGAGAAATTTTGTTAAGAATCCACGCTAACTGTTCCTAGCTAATTGTTCCTAGCTAACTGATTACATTTTATTTATCGCAATTTAATTATCGCAATTTACATTCTCGCAATTTTATTTATCGTCATTTAATTTCTGTTATTTACTTTACGCACTTTATTTATCGTCATTTAATTTCTGTTATTTATTGTTACACACTTTAAATATCGGGACACGTATACAAGGTTTTGACATATCATATCGACGCATCTATATATATTATTTGGAATAACTATAGACACTCTATACGCAGTAATGCTGGAGTTAGCTATACATGGTTGAGGTTGATTCTACAATAATATATATACTTTGAGTTGTGATCGAGTCTGAGACGAATACGGGTCACGATACGTATTAATTAATTTGAATATTATATATTAAACTATATATGAATTATTGAATTGCTAACTGTGGACTATCAACTATGGACTACCAACATTGAACAATTAAAATGAATTAAAATATTGACTATAACATATGAAACTAAACAATTCTTCAAGTTGCCACTTGATTTCATCTTAAACCTCATTTGTATCTTGACGATTACAATCTGCGTTCAAACCTTTTCTAATTCTTGAAAACACCTCAATCGAGAGGATGAACCAACCGTACTTCATCTACGGAAGGAAAGGTTTATGCATATAGTTATGCACCTGAAAAACTCTTGGAAACTGAGTAAACGTTTAACACGTAACTGTGCTAATTCCTTTAGTGTTATTATTACCCAATATAATTTGGTAATCCCCTACAAAGTAGCAAATTTTGTCACAGCTCCAGCAAGTCAACTCCGACTTTTTGTCCGAAACAACCTTGTTATAACCTTGATATATATGCATACTTTTTATTGTTACTGGGAACCTTTTATATTCCACCATATTACCATCAGCGTTTAATCATCTAAAAACAAATCTCCTGAAACCACCTCGGATTGATAACCGATAATTTAGATATCGTAGCATTGAATGCAGAGGAAACAGAAAAATGGTAGATGGTCTAAACGGCCAAAAGTTTGATGATAAAGAAAGGAGTGTTAGGAACGCTCGATAGAAAATTTGGTACTGAAAAACAGATTGAGCTAACCATGAAGGACACCAAGAACAAATACAAGGACCAAACCCTATATTCAAATAATTCAGGTAATGCTGGATCCGATGAAATCTTTAGAGAATATATTGTGCCAAAGTCATATTAAAATCTTGCGGAAAATTTTTCTTCATCAACTTTCTAACTTAGAAATTCTAAAATATCATCATAAATATCTTCGATATTCTTGAGGATATTTTCATAAATATTCTTGTCCGAAATTATATACCTCTTCGTGTTTTCTGTATTTCATTATATTGGAAACTTCTGTAAAATCTAAGTATAAATTATGAATGAATTGTGGAGAAGTGTTGGGAATTGAATCATGAGTTAGTATAATATAATGACGTCCGGCCAACGTGATTATATTACAGTAAGTCATGCTGAGTTTCTAATGAAATGTGATGATGATTCACAGATCATACCATCATCATGTGTCATGTTACATAACTCTTTCATTCTGCTTAATTTCTGAACGTATCAAGAAAATTATATTCTTGATAGTTCCATCCTTAGTGATTCTGGTAGTTTACCAAATCAAATTGGGCTATTACGTTCCTTCTTGCTTAGAACGTTATAATCATTCGAAACTCTATATCTACAAATTCTGGACCATGATTCGCTTGACTTAAAGTCGGGAAGAGAAGACAAGAGCATGAAACTCCGATATATAAGGGAAAATACAAAACCCAACAACAACACCGAAATTACAAACCGTGGATATCAGTGCGTATAGCAATATAAAGATACGGGAGGATTATAAATACAATAATCACTAGAGCATAGTAGAAATAAACAGATTCTTCTGGTGGTAAATGAAAAGGAAGAATGACAGAAGAGGAAAATAACAAGGATCAGAACTGGATTTAGCATTTTCAAAATCTTTTGGAAGTATGAACTGAGAAGGAAAGTATATGAGTGATGAAAATAATGGAATGGAAGAAGTTCATTTATAGTGAAAATACCAGACAAAGCAATCGAGATAGATAATCGCATTTAGTTATAGAGATCTTAATTTCCATAAATCCCGAAGAATCAGATCTTATAGATTTCCAAGATTTTCTTTTAAATCCCTTGAATTCCAGAATTCAACAGTGACTACATCAAAAGTCAAGATGAATCTTTACTTCTCATTTCACTCTTCTGTAATAGCTTCACTCGTACTCTTCGATTAGTCGTATAATTTTATCCATATTACTCAATGAAGATAAAACTCTATTTATCAACTCATATTCGTCATAAAAACATTTTTATTGTTAGTCATGACCACCTCACTCAAATTTCAGGACGAAATTTCTTTAACGGGTAGGTACTGTGACGACCCGGGAATTTTCGAACAAATTTAAACTTGATCTTTATATGTTTCCGACACGATAAGCAAAGTCTGTAATGTTGAGTCTCGAAAATTATGAAATTTTGTTCATATGTTCAATTACCCTTTGACTGTCCCCGACGATTCACGAACAATTAATTGTAAATAGATATGTGGGTATATATATATATATATATATATATATATATATATATATATATATATATATATATACATAGTAATTGAAATTATAATTTGAAATATTATATGTCATAATATATATATATATATATATATATATATATATATATATATATATATATATATATATATATATATATATATATATATATATATATATATATATATATATATATATGCAATAAATATTAAAGATCCAAAATATTGTATAATTGGTAAATAGTAATAAATTGTAATATATTAAATCTAATTACAAGTTTGAATATAATTATCATTACTTACAACATTATTATCAATAGTAATATTAATATTAAAATCAGTATTTTTAATATAATTATCTGCAATATATAACTGAATATGAAATTGATATATAAGTTGTTATAGTAATATTATTATTACTTTTATTAATATCAATATTAGTAGTACTAAAAATAATATTATTATTATTGTTACAATTATAAATTTAAGGTTATCAAAATAAAGATGTTAAATATAAATATTATTATAAGAATGATTAAAATTAATTATAATCATTATTATTATGATTATTTATTATCACTTTCACTCAAATATAGTATTATCATTATTATCTTTATCATTATCTTTATTGATATTATTCTATTATTATTATCTTTATTATTATCGTTATTATCATCATTATTAATGATATTATTAATATTTATTATTATCATTTATTATTATTAATAATATAATTATCATTATTATTAATATATTTGCATTTATTTATTAAAAATAATAACAAACGAGTTTATTAAGTGAATCAGTTGTCTTTCATTATCAAACTGTTTTATGATTTGCTTTATGTCTACTAACTAGTACGAATTGATTCCAAATAATTACATTAACAAACAAAATTGGTTTGACATCCCTTTCTACTTTTAAAATTTTTGTATCTTTCTTTTTGGATTAATATTCTGTCGATTCTTTACTCGATATAGAACAATCCAATTTCAATATATTGAGAAAAATCATTTGATCCATCACTCTACTCTCCTGTCAAACCACGATGATAACCACAACCCATCATTATTTCTTTCTTCTTGTTTCTGTGATCAACCATGATCACCTCTCGTTCTTCTGCAACATAATTTTTACTACTATTAAGCATATATTCTTCTTTGATCTTTTCATAAATAAAAACATGAACCAAACCAAACCCAAAACCATCTAAATCCCTATCTTAGAGCTTGTATTATACTTACTAAACCTGCAACCGTTTCACCATTGAACCAAAATAAAGCCACGACTATAAACACCACCCATTTGCCACCTCTGCAACTGCATACATCTGCTATATTCTATCTGAGCTGCTCAAACCCATGACCACCATTTTATTTTATTTATTTTATTTTTTTCTTTGGTTTCGCGATGGTTATAGCAGTCTCTGCTACGCTGCTTCCATTAGAACCAAATAAGAAAGTTCGGTTGATCGATGTATATAAGGAATTAATTCAGTGGCTGCAATTTATATATATGAATACGTATAAGTATAATTGAACGCGTGAATTCATGGGTGAGTGCTTGGTAGGGTAGCAAGTTCATAATGGGATCAACTAGTGGACATATTTTCTTTCATGAATGGAAATTGCGGTGCATAAAATAAGGAGTTTCATGGTCGACATATTGGCTCAAAAAGGTGGCGTTCAATTATTTTATTTTTTTAAAGTAATTTGGTTGGTGAATGTGCAAAGTATATGATTAATATAGGGTAATATAATAGTAACAAGGAGGATATTGCATGTTGACTTTTTGTTGCTTTATCCCCAGACGAAACCCATTGATCGTTCAAGATAAAACATAAATACACTTAGACTGTGAGCTTGATTATATATCTACATCTGTTATACGAACAAAGCTACTATGTCTGCAACTGTTTTACGATTTTGTGAATGAGCTCAATGAGGAAGAAAGGCTGTAATTACTACTGTTATGATAAATGATCGATTGATGATCATGATTTTATTATAATACACGTATGAGATGGGTATGATGATGATGATCATGATCATGGATTATGATTATAATTATGATTATGATTATAATTATGTTTATGATTATAAGTAGGATCGTGATTATGTGTATGAGAAATAAAGATATAGATTAGGTGATGAAACATATGGTTTTATTGGATAATAAGACAGTTAGAAACAAGAGATATATATATTAAGCTGTGATATTAAACCAGAAAAATAGAAATGGAAGAGTGGTAAGGGGTGTTTGTGATTAATTCAGAGGTCCTGGGTTCGAAACAAGGCCTAGGCGATTTCATATTTTTATTTTTTTGAAGTTGGACTGCTATTGGGCTGGAGATTCAGCTTACTTGTTTGGGTCGAAAAGAATAAATTAAATATGAATGGTTTTCATATTATATTAGAAAAACATTACGGATCAGTGGTTGAGGTCTTAGTGGGTTAGCGAGAGGTCGCAAGTTCGAGCCCGAGTTGGGGTATTTCTTTTTAGAAGAAGAAGGAAACAGGGTTTATGACTTAAAAGGTTTAATGGGCAATTCACGTCAGGAAATAAATAAATAGAGGAATGGTTAAGGATATTATTGGGTTAGCGGGAGGTCGTGGGTTCAAACCCAGACTTGGACATTATTTTTAGGACAACTTCCTTGAGGTAGTTATTTATCTATTTATTATTATTATTATCATTATTATTATTATTATTATTATTATTATTATTATTATTATTAAAATTATTATTAATAATATCATTAATATTATTATTAATATCATTTTTATTAAAAACTATCAATTGTATTAAAAGTATCATTTTTATTATTATTATCATTATTAGAAAATTTTCATTTTTATCAAAATTATTATTATTAATACTAGTATCACTATTATTATCATAATAACTACTATTGCTATTATGATTGTAAAATGAAACAACTTTTTATTTATTAATATTATTATCAATATTATTTTATCAAATAACTATTAGTTATATAAAACGATATTTACTACATGTAACATAACCATAGTAAAACCTTTATTATAAAAATGTATAAATGTAATTAATTAGGTTATTAATGAAACACATAATTAAAATAACAATTAAATCACTAATAATATATAAATTTATTCGACTTCAATTATATGTGTTATTATATATATATATATATATATATATATATATATATATATATATATATATATATATATATATATATATATATATATAGGTTCGTGAATCCGAGGCCAACCCTACACTTGTTAAATGACGTCATATGTATTTTAACTACAAAATACAGTATGGTGAGTTCATTTGCTCCCTTTTTACTCTTTACATTTTTGGGCTGAGAATACATGCGCTATTTTTATAACTGCTTTATTAAATGCTTTTGAAATATATTTTGAACTGCGAATACATGAAATGCTTTTATAAATGTTTGACGAGATAGACACAAGCAAAACATTCCTCGAATAAATTATTATGCAGACAGAAGTTCTGCGGATTATTGTTGAATTATGTGGACATGATAATTGCCACCGTTGAATTATGTGGACATGATAATTGCCACCGTTGAATTATGTGGACATGATAATTGCCACCATTGAATTATGTGGACATGATAATTGCCACCAATTGATATGAATGTTATGTATCGAGAGAATAATTTTTATACACAGGTTATGTGTATGTTATTTTTGTGCACAAGATATGTGTACGGTTAGTAAGATTTATGAAAGATGATTTCGTACACAAGGAAGGTGTACTGTATTTAAAAGATATCGCATGTACATTACAGGTGGGTATAGGATTCGGGCCCATTTGTACCATGCAGGATTTAAATATTGTGGTCTATCAAAATGATGAATTTTATTATTTTATGATAAACTTATGAACTCACCAACCTTTTGGTTGACACTTTAAAGCATGTTTATTCTCAGGTATGAAATAAATCTTCCGCTATGTAATTGTTCATATTACATGGAGTCGTTTATGGCATATAGAGGTCAGAACCTCGCAATGGGACCAACTGTTGAAGACTTCGTCCAGATGGATTAGGACGGGGGATTTCAAACGGGGTTCTTTGTGATTGGATCATCATTAATTGTTTCTTCATCTTCCCCACACTTATTCGTTTTTATTGGTTTAACAGTTTTGGTTGGTGGAGATCTAAACTTTCGGTACACAAAGGTGATCGATTTATCACCATCCCTAAGTGTCATTCTACCTTCTCTTACATCAATGAATGCCTCGGTGGTTGCTAAAAATGGGCAACCTAAAATTAGAGGAATATCAAGGTTTTCCTCCATATTAATCACTACGAAGTTTGCAACAAAGGTCAAACTTCCCACGTTAACAAGTAAATTATTTTCTATTCTAACCGGGTGTTTAATGGTTAGGTCAAATGATTGAACACCTATTTTGGTTGGTTTTAATTTACCCATACCTAATCTTTTGTATAAGGAAAGAGGCATAATATTTGCACTTGCTCCTAAATCTGTAGTCCATTATATACAGCACCATCATTAAGCAAGCAAGAAATGATAAATTCACCCGGGTCTCCTACTTTAGTAAGTCGAGTTGGTTTGTAAACCTTTTTCGGGTGTTCTTTTCTGGGTTCTTTCACTTCTATTTGAACTTCTTGTTCACATTTTTCTTCGTTTCTTGGAATGGGAGGTTTGTATAAGAATTCTTCTTCATCACTCCAATTTGAATCCTCCCTATTTTCCAATTTTGATTTTTCATATGTTGTTGATAACATATTTATGTTTTCATTTTGAGGGTTTTCTTGGGTGGTGAAATTATGATTGACTTCATTGTCAAATTCCATCGGACCATGTATGTAATGTTTAACTCTGTGACCATTAACTTTAAATTCAATCCCATTTGAATTTATTAACTCTATTGTTCCGTATGGGAAAACTCTTTTGACTATGAATGGTCCAGACCATCTTGATTTCAATTTTTCAGGAAATGGCTTGAATTGTGAATTGAAAAGAAGAACTCTGTCTCCTTCTTTAAATTCTTTTGAACTTCTGATTCTTTTATCATGGGATTTCTTCGTTCTTTCCTTATAGATTAACGAATTTTCGTATGCTTCATGTCTCAATTCTTCTAATTCATTTAATTGACTTAACCGTAGACGTCCAGCTTCATGTAAATCAAGATTACATGTCTTCAAAGCCCAAAATGCTTTGTGTTCAATTTCTACTGGAAGATGACATGCTTTTCCGTAAACGAGTTTAAAAGGTGTGGTTCCAATTGGAGTTTTGTAGGCTGTTCTAAAAGCCCAGAGTGCATCCTCCAATTTAATGGACCATTCCTTCGGATTTGATCCTACGATTTTCTCTAGAACACGTTTTAATGCTCGGTTGGTATTTTCAACTTGTCCACTTGTTTGTGGATGATAAGCAGTGGAGATTTTATGAGTTACTCCATATCTTTTAAGAACTTTCTCAAGTTGATTATTACAAAAATGAGTACCCCGATCACTTATTAAAGCTTTCGGTGTTCCAAACCTTGTAAAAAGACGTTTTAAAAAGTTGACTACAACTCGTGCATCGTTAGTTGGGAGAGCTTGTGCTTCCGCCCATTTAGATACATAATCAATGGCAACGAGAATGTATAGATTATTATGAGATTTTGGAAATGGACCCATAAAGTCAATACCCCAAATGTCAAATACTTCACATACTTGAATGACATTTTGTGGCTTTCATCACGTTGACTTATTTTTCCGGCCCTTTGACAAGCATTACAGGATTTGCAAAGAAGGTGTGCGTCTTTGAAAATTGTAGGCCAATAGAATCCAGCATCGTAAACTTTTCTTGCTGTGAGTTGTGGCCCATAATGCCCTCCTGTTGGTCCTGTGTGACAATGGTTTAAAATTTGACTAGCTTCATCTCCGAATACACATCGGCGTATTATTCCATCAGGACAACTTTTAAACAAATGTGGATCTTCCCAGAAATAGTGTTTTATATCACTGAAGAATTTCTTTCGTTTTTGGTACGTTAATCCTTTTTCAATGAATCCACATACTAAGTAGTTTGCATAGTCTGCAAACCATGGAATTTCATTATAATCTATCTTCAATAGATATTCATCAGGAAAGTTGTCTTGTATGGCCGATTCATTTAGAACTTCTAATTCAGGATTTTCAGGACGAGAAAGATGATCAGCGGCGAGATTTTTTGCTCCCTTTTTATCTCGGATTTCAATATCGAACTCTTGTAAGAGTAAGATCCAACAGATTAATCGTGGTTTAGCATCTTGTTTCAAAAATAGGTATCTAAGAGCAGAATGGTCGGTATAGACCACTGTTTTAGCTAGAACGAGATATGAACGAAATTTGTCAAAAGCAAAGACAATAGCAAGGAGTTCTTTTTCAGTAGTTGTGTAATTCGTTTGTGCTCCTTGTAACGTCTTACTAGCATAATAAATAGGTTGAAATCGTTTTTCAATCCTTTGTCCTAAAACGGCTCCCATTGCAAAATCACTTGCATAGCACATAAGTTCAAATCGTAGATTCCAATTTGGAGTTATCATGATCGGCGCATTAGTGAGTTTTTCTTTAAAAATATTAAAAGATTTGATACATTCATCTGAAAAGATGAATGGAGCATCCTTTTCTAGGAGTTTATTCATAGAAGTGGCAATTTTAGAAAAATCTTTTATGAAACGTCGGTAAAAACCGGCATGCCCTAGAAAACTCCTAACTCCTCTAACATTGGTGGGATGTGGAAGTTTAGCAATTACATCTACTTTAGCTCTATCCACTTCAATTCCTTCTTTTGAAATTTTATGACCAAGAACGATGCCTTCTTTAACCATGAAATGGCATTTCTCCCAATTAAGTACTAGATTTGATTGTTCGCATCTAATAAGCATTCGTTCAAGATTAATTAGACATGTTTCAAAAGTATCACCGAAGACTGAAAAGTCATCCATGAAAACTTTCATGCATTCTTCTATCATGTCGTGAAAAATCACCATCATGCACCTTTGAAAGGTTGCAGGGGCGTTGCAAAGTCCAAATGGCATGCGTTTATAAGCAAAAGTACCATAAGGGCACGTGAATGTGGTTTTCTCTTGGTCCTCGGGTGCTATTGGAATTTGAAAATATCCGGAAAAACCATCAAGAAAACAATAGTAACTATTTCCGGCTAATCTTTCCAATATTTGATCAATGAAAGGTAAGGGAATGTGATCTTTTCTGGTGGCGTCATTTAATTTTCTACAATCAATACAAACACGCCATCCTGTTACAGTCCTAGTAGGAATAAGCTCATTTTTTTCATTTGTGATGACAGTCATGCCACCCTTCTTAGGTACGCATTGAACTGGGCTTACCCATGGACTATCAGAAATTGAATAAATTAAACCTGCATCTAGCAGTTTAATAATTTCTTTCTTAACAACATCTTGCATATTAAGATTTAGTCTTCGTTGGCGTTGCACATATGTTTTATGACCTTCTTCCATAAGGATTTTATGTGTGCAATACGAAGGACTTATTCCTTTAATGTCATGAATTTTCCATGCAATAGCTGGTTTATGAGCTTTTAGCACAGAAATGAGTTTTGATTTTTCATTTTCAGCAAGAGAAGACGATATTATTACAGGTAATTTAGATTCACCATGTAAATAAGCGTATTCCAAATAGTTTGGAAGTGGCTTTAACTCTAATGTCGGTGGTTCTTCTATCGATGATTTATATCGATATCTGTCTTCTTCTTTTAGCATTTGAATTTCTTCTATGGTTGGTTCATATCCATTAACCATAAGTGTAGCTAACATTTTAGTTTCATCAATTGGTTTAGTTCCTTCTCCTAAAGAACATTCTCCCGTTCCTTGTAATTCTGGAAATTCTTCTAACAATTCTGCATGTGAATCTATAGTTTGAATATAATAACTTGTATCATCTGCGGATTGCGGTTGTTGCATTGCTCTATCAACAGAAAAAGTAACACACTCGTCCTCTATACTTAGGGTCAGTTTCTTACCAAACACGTCTATTATTGCTTTAGCTGTGTTTAAGAATGGTCTTCCTAAAATGAGAGGTACTCGAGAATCTTCTTCCATGTCTAGAATAACAAAATCTACTGGAAATACTAAAGTACCAACTTTAACTAGTATGTTCTCCATTATCCCTCTAGGATATTTTACTGATCTATCGGCTAGTTGTATACTTATTCCTGTTGGTTTCAATTCTCCAAGGTCTAGTTTAGCGTATAATGAATATGGCATTAAATTTATACTAGCACCTAAGTCTGCCAATGCTTCTATTGAACTAAGACTACCCAGAAAACATGGAATTGTGAAACTCCCTGGATCTGATAATTTTTCTGGTATCTTATTCAACAGCACTGCAGAACAATTTGCATTCATAGTAACAGCCGAGAGTTCTTACATTTTCTTTCTATTCGTGATTAGATCTTTCAAAAATTTAGCATATCTAGGCATTCCTGAAATCACATCAATGAAAGGAAGATTGACATTTATTTATTTAAACATATCCAAGAATTTGGATTGCTCGGCTTCAAGTCTCTCTTTTCTCATTTTACTCGGGTAAGGAAGTGGTGGTTGGTATGGTTTAACATAAGGTTTAGTCTTAACTGTGTTATCTTCATTAACCTTTTCAACTACCGGTTCTGTTTCCTTATCTTGCTCAGGTTGTGGTTCTTGTGGAGTAGGAATAGCTTCATCAGAGATTACAGGCATTTCAGGTGGTTTAAGTGTAATACCACTTCTTGTGGTAATGGCTTTAGCTGTTTCATTCCGGGGGTTAGCATTTGTATCACTAGGTAGACTTCCCGATTTTCTTTCACCTATCAACCTTGCTAGGTTGCTTACTTCTTGTTCCAAATTTTGAATAGAAGCTTGTTGATTTCTAAGTGCTTGAGCATTTTGTTCATTGGTTTGTTTCTGAGATGTGAAAAATTGAGTTTGAGATTCAACTAGCTTCGACATCATGTCTTCTAAATTTGGCTTTTTATCATCAGTTTGTAGTGGTTTATTTTGAAAATTATGTCTTTGTTGGTTGTAAGTATTGTTGGATACTTGTTGATTGCTAGGACCTTGTTGGTTGTTGTATGGAACATTTCGGTTATAATTCTGATTTTGATTGTAGATTGGTCTTGGCGGTTGATAATTATTCTGATAATTATTTCCAGGCCTTTGGTTTATGTATGAAACATTCTCTCTTTGTTCCATTGTTAGTTCAATACTGAGACAATCTTTTTTCAAATGTGGTCCTCCACACTGCTCACAACTAATTCGTATTGAGTGGATATCTTTAGTCATCTTTTCCATTCGTCTCTCGACAGCATCTATCTTTGCAGAAATGGAATCAAAGTCATGGCTAGAATCGGCTCTAGCTGCTTTAGATGATCTAACGATATCTTTTTCTTGGTGCCACTCATGTGAGTGGGAAGTAGTGTTATCAATAATTTTGTAAGCGTCAGTTGCGGTTTTCTTCATAATGGAACCTCCAACTGCTATATCGATGTCTTTCCTTGTAGTGATGTCGCATCCTTGGTAGAATATTTGTACTATTTGATAGGTGTATAAACCATGTTGCGGACATCCTCTTAATAACTTTCCAAATCTTGTCCACGCATCATACAGAGTTTCGTTTGGCTTTTGTGTGAACGTAACTATTTCTCCTTGAAGTCTCACGGCTTTAGATGCCGGAAAGAATTGTTTAAAAAATTTTTCAACTAAAACGTCCCATGTATCAATCGCCCCTTCAGGTAATGATTCTAACCAATCTTTGGCTTTTCCCTTTAAAGTCCAGGGAAATAACATGAGATATATTTGTTCATCCTCAACTTCTCGAATTTTAAATAGTGTTCAGATCCTATTAAATGTACGAAGATGTTCATTTGGATCTTCCTTCGGCGCACCACTAAATTGGCATTGATTAGTTACCATGTGTAGGATTTGTCCTTTGATTTCATAATCTGGCGCATTAATGTCTGGTTGAGTAATTGCGTGACCTTGGCCAGTGCGTTTAGCTCTCATTCGGTCTTCCATACTTAGAGGTTCCAGATTTTCCATTATCGAATTTGTTGAATCTGAATCACTAGAGGATTCTGATTTAATGGTTCGTTCCTCAACAATCTCTGTTTGAATGATTGGTGGTTCCGAAGGAAAGATTAATGGTTCAGGATCTATGAATTGTCCCTGAATATTTTCCGGATTCTCAATTGTAAGGTCGGGTTCAAAAAATGGATTATTGGAAATTTGAATTGGAGTACTTGGTCAACTGGATGACGATTCCAAAGAAAAATCAACGGCGACAATATTGGCTAAATGTCTTGATCGAGTTACAGGTGGTGAACATACAAAAGGTGGTGAACGTTTTGCTCGGTGCATTCACTGAATATCCTATTAGTTATAAAAAATAAAAATTATATAAGTTATCAAATTAATAGACTTTTCTGCTTTTGCCCACTTTTCGAATAGCCAATAGATGCAGCAGGGAGCCAGAACCCTTTAAATCGGAAGCTCACAACTCAGCCACTAACAAATCCAACTATTACTACGAAGCAGAAAATTTGGATGTCTATCAATTTAACTACTTAAAATAATTTTTCGTTTTGAAATTTAAAGAAATTTTTACAGAAGAAATAGAAAATTATATGTCCTAAAACTAGATCGGTGAGAAATAAGAAAGAAAAAGAGCGCGTCGAAAAACGTCGAAAAATAAAAGGTCAAAAAATAAAAATAAGAAAGTAGCGCGTCGAAACTTAAAAAGGAACTAAAAACTAAGAATTAAAAGTTGCGTCTAAAAATATTAAAGCTTAAAAAAAAACCATATCCCAAATGGCAATAACTTAAACAAGGTACTAAAATTTAAAAAGGCATCGCAAAATTCTAAAGCACCTAAATCTTAGTCTAAAGAAAAAGCACTTAAGGGATTCTAAAGCACCTAAATCTTAGTCTAAAGAAAAAGCATTTAAGGGATTTTACGGCAAAGCCTAAAAATATTAAAATAAAAATAACTATGGCAAAAACTATGTCTTAAAACTAAATACGAGCGAAAAATACAAATATTACGCTAAAACGAATAAAAAGATACAAAGTATAAAAATATACTTAAAGTTGTAAAAAGTACAATTTTTATAAAAAATATTATTTTTATATTATTTATTTTATAAAACTATTAATTTTATATTTTATTAAAACTAAATAAACTAAATATATAAAACAAATTAAATACAAAAACTAAAATAAAAATAAAAATTAAATTAATACACTAACCCTAATTAGGGTTTTGATTAAATAATAATAATAATAATTACTCCGTAATGATTGCAGTGGAAAGTCAAATGTGGCGTGTCAGACACAGTCATGCGATCGCATGGTCCTCACGTTATAAATCCATGCGATCGCATGGAGTAGGGTTTCGGGCCTGATATTGGGCTGCTACAGTACCAGGCCGAGATTTTTTTACTTTTTTTTTAGTTTTCTATTTTATATTAAAACAAAATATTTAAATAAAATTTATATTTTTATAAACTAAAAATAAAAATAAAGAAACTTTATAAAACTTAAATATTTAACAAACTCTTAAAAATATATAAATCTTGTTTTTTTCTTTTTATATTTTCGTATATTTAAAACGTATTTTTACAAAAGCGTATTTTTATAAAAGTAAACTAAAAATTAATAAAAATCTTTTTTTATAGCGTTACGCTTCCGGCGTTTTAGATTTCCCCGGCAGCGGCGCCAAAAATACTTGATGTGTGCGAGGTGTACTAGGAAATAGTATTATTTTTACAACGAAATACTATTAAATACGATATAATTTTACACAAGTTATTTATTTATTTATAGAGTGGATATACCTAAACCTTGCTACAACACTTATAGGCAGTGTACCTAATCGTACAGTAGTGTAGTTTTTAGTAAGTCCGGTTCGTCCACAGGGAACTCTTAAACAAGCTTAACGCTATAATTTTAAAAACTATATTTGTAAAAATAAAAAAATATGTATAAGTAATATTATTATTATAAAAAGGGGATTTTTATCGTTTAATGACCGGTTTGTCGATTTTAAAACTTTAGTCGCAGTTAAAACCTAATGTAAAATATTAAAAATAAATATAACTTAATTTAAAGCGTAAAGTAAATAACGATAATGAAATTGCGATAAATAAAAGTGCAATAAAATAAAATTGCGATAATTAAAGAGTACGATAATTAAAAGTGCAATTAAATATAATGACAATAAATAAAAGTGTGATAATTAAAAGTGCAATTAAATATAATGACAATAAATAAAAGTGCGATAATTAAAAGTGCAATTAAATATGAAATAAAGGAATTATGCTTATTTAAACTTCCATAATCATGATGTTTGACGTGTTGATTTTTAGTTTATTCCCATGGGTTAACTGTTCTTTGTCCTGGATTATTCAATATGTCCATACGGATTTGTCCATAATAGTCCATCAGTCATAATCATAAAATACGGAAGTCTTTGTCAAATTATTCTTATTCCCGAAGTCAAATATTCCAACTAATTGGGGATTCGAATTGTAACAAGGTCTTAATACTTTGTTTAATGAATACACCAGGTTATCGACTGCGTGTAAACCAAGGTTTTACTATTTTGTTAACAATTACACCAATTACCCTTGAATGTAATCCACCCCTGTTTTAACAAGTCTATTAACTATTAATCCAGTTCCATGTCCGGTAAAATGAACAATTATTGGTATTTATAGATATCCCGCCCACCGTACCCAGTCAAGCGTATGTGGTTATATATAAATACATCAAATTATAAGTCTATGTATTAAATTAACGAGGTATAGTTTAGTTAATACAAAGCCCTTTAATAGCCCATAGTCTAATTTCCACAAGTGTCGTTCTTTTGTCCAAACCCCAATTATGGTACAAAGCCCAATTACCCAATTTTAATATTTTTAGCCCAACATTATGATTACTTCGTCTTAAATAAGCATAATAATAACTTAGCTACGAGACATTAAATTAAAAATATCATTAACCATAACTTACAGTGATTAAAAATAGCGTAGCGTTACACGGACAGAATTTCGACTTACACCCTTACAACATTCGCTAACATACCCTTATTATTAGAATTTAAAATTAAAATTAAAATTATAATATAAATATATATATATATATTTACGTATGAATGAGAAGAGAAAAAGATGTGTTTTAGGTTCGTGCAAAGCCTGCCTTTTATAGGCATGTGGCCAGAAAAAGGCCTCCATGCGATCGCATGGTTTTATAACTGCCAGGGCATGCGATCGCATGGCCTGCTTTTCCAGCTCACATGAGCTTGTTTCTTCTGCCGACAGTTTTTTTATAAATAAATATAATATATAAATAATTTTAAGAATTATTTAAATATTATATTATATTTATGTGCATAGTTGACTTGTAATTTTTAGTCCGTTGCATCGAGCGTTGAGAGTTGACTTTGGTCCCGGTTCCGGTTTTTCGAACGTCCTTGCGTACAATTTAATATCTTGTATTTTGCGTTTCGCTTCTTGTACTCTTGTAATTTTGAGACGTTTCTCATCAATAATTTGAACCACTTTGATTGTACTTTGTACTTTTGAGCTTTTTGATCGTTTGCGTCTTCAATTCGTCGAATCTGTCTTTTGTCTTCACCTTTTATTATTTAAACGAATATCACTTATAAATAGAACAATTGCAACTAAAAGCTTGTCTTTCTTGGGGGATAATGCTATGAAATATGTGTTCGTTTTTAGCATTATCAGTGGGAAAAGATATACTCTGGTAATTGTTGATGAGTATTCTAGATTTACATGGGTTATTTTCTTAGCTGCAAAAAGTGATGATCCCGAAGAAATCATTAATTTGATCAAGAGAGAGCAGGTTCAAAAAGGTGTTCTTGTTAAACAGTTGAGAAGTGATCATGGTACTGAGTTCAAAAATGTTACATTAATTGACTTTTGTGAAGAGTCTGGAATTGGTCAAAATTTCTATGCTGTTAGAACTCCACAACAAAATGGAGTTGCTGAAAGAAGAAATAGAACCCTTATCGAAGCAGCCAGAACCATGATATGTCAATCAAATGTTGCTCTAAGGTTCTGGGCAGAGGCAGTTAATACAGCATGTTATACTCAAAATAGGTCCTTGATTGTGAAGAAACATGGAAAAACTTCCTATGAGTTATACCATAAAAAGGTGCCTACTATTCATTACTTCCATGTATTTGGGTGTAAGTGCTATATTTTAAATCAAAGAGATCAGCTTGAAAAAATGAGGCCAAAATCTGATGAAGGTGTGTTCATGGGATATTCTTCTGTATCTAAAGCTTATAGAGTATATAATCAGAGGAGAATGAAGATAGAAGAATCCATTAATGTTTCTTTTGATGAAAGTTCTATAGAAATGGATCAGGCATCCAGCACTGAGCAATCTGCACTTGGTGAATTGTCAAATTTAATTTCTGGAAACAGTGTTCAGACTCTGGATTCAGAGTCTGAGTCAGATGAACCTAATTTGTCTGGATTGAAAAATGATTCTGCAGATAATTCTTATACAGAAGAAGTTCCACAAGAAGATGAGTCTGTTGTTATTCAAGAGGGTGATCAGTCATCAAATACCACCTTGGATCCTGCTGTTCCTACTAGAAAATCATCTAGAAATATAGTTCCTCCAAAGCATCTTGAGGATTATGTTGTGGATCCTACTGGTTTGCCTAAACCTAGCTCTTCTTCTCAGACACCTGTGTCTGACTTTTCTATTGCAAACTATTGCTTCTTTTCTTGTTTTCTTTCACTAATTGAGCCCAAAGAAGTATATGAAGCATTGGCTGACAATGATTGGGTTGAGGCTATGACTGAAGAATTAACAGAATCTGAAAGGAATGATGTTTGGGAATTGGTTCCAAAGCCTGATGATAAAACTGTTATAGGTACAAAATGGGTTTTTAGAAACAAGGTTGATAAAGATGGTATTGTAATCAGAAATAAAGCAAGGTTGGTTGCTCAAGGGTATAGATAAGAAGAAGGAATAGATTATGATGAGACTTTTGCTCCTGTTGCTAAAATTGAAGCTATTAGACTGTTTCTGGCATATGCTGCTCACAAAGATTTCAAGGTGTTTCACATGGATGTAAAGAGTGCTTTCCTGAATGGTAAATTGCAAGAAGAAGTGTATGTGAAACAACCTCCTGGTTTTGTAAGTAAGAAATTTCCTAAGCATGTTTACAGATTGAAGAAAGCATTGTATGGTCTGAAGCAAGCTCCCAGAGCCTGGTATGATACCTTGTCAACATTTCTTCTAGAAAAGAATTTTTCCAGAGGAGCCATTGACAAGACTTTATTTATCAAAAAGGACAAAGGTGATGTGTTACTTGTTCAAATTTATGTTGATGACATTATTTTTGGGTCTACTAATCCACACTTAAGAAAATGGTTTTCTGACATTATGTCTGAAGAGTATAGAATAAGCAATTTATGTACTTTAAACTATTTTCTTGGGTTGCAAATTAAACAGAGTTCTGAAGGCATTTTTATTAACCAAAGTAACTACATTTCTGACATGTTAACTAAATTTGGTTTTAAAAATTGTTTTACTTTAAGAACTCTAATGAGTGTTTCTGAAAAGCTTGGTAAAGATGAATCTGGAAAACTCACTTGTCAATCAACCTATAGAGGTATGATTGGATCTTTGCTATACTTAACTGCTAGTAGACCTGATATAATGTTTGCTACATGTCTTTGTGCACGTTACCAATCAGATCCTAGGGAGTCTCATTATAAAGCTGTGAAAAGAATTTTTAGGTACTTAAAAGGTACCCCTAACCTGGGTCTTTGGTACTCCAAAGACTCAGGGTTTGATCTAATTGGTTACACAGATGCAGACAATGCTGGTTGCAAATTAGACAGAAAGAGCACTTCTGGTAGATGTCAATTGCTAGGTGGAAAATTGGTCAGCTGGACTAGTAAAAAGCAGAATTCTGTGGCCACGTCCACAGCAGAAGCTGAATATGTTGCTGCAGAAAGTTGTTGTGCTCAATTACTTTGGATGCAACATCAACTTTTGGATTTTGGGTTAACATTAACCAAAACTTCAATAATGTGTGATAATGAAAGTGCAATTGCTATTAGTGAGAATCCAGTGTTTCACTCCAGAACCAAGCATATTGAAATCAGGCATCATTTTATAAGGGATTGTGTTGAGAAGGACAAAATGTTTTTAAAGCATATTGGTACTAAAGATCAATTGGTAGATATTTTCACTAAAGCACTTCCTGAAGAAAGGCATTTTTATCTTCTTGGGCAACTTGGAATGTTAAATCCATCAACTGAAATGTTGTCCAGTAAAAAAAAAATAATTGAAAAAAAAAATAGAGTCTGGATAACGTCATTTTTTTTTTTGAGTCTGGTGACATCAAGTTATTCAGAGTCTGGAAAGATTTACTCTATTGATGTATTTTTGATGTATATTTGTTTCCTTATTTGGTTTTTAGAAACTTTCCTTACTTACGTTTGTCTAAAGTGAAAAGGGTTATTTTTAAAGGGGGTAAAAGGTAACTTCTTTTGGGGGTTAAAAGTAAATTTTTGAAATTGTGTCAGGAGTATTTAATCCCTCCCCTTCTTCAAATCAATATCAAATTATAAAACCATAATCCCTCTTTTCGATCATCATCTTAAAAAATTCCCTCAATCTTCAAAATTCTCTCTTTCTTAAAGCTAAATGGCAAGATCAAAGTTCATTCCATTCGTTCTTGTACCCACTGCTAACATGGTTCGAGCTACAGAAATCAAAGGAAACAAGGATGTGATGGTTTCGGCTAACAACAGAGTTGCATGTGATTCTATTCTTGAAAACTTTGCTAATGAAGGTTATGAAGAGTTGGTTCAGTTCATGCGAAATCATCCTCTACAAGATGCTTTCTATAAAACAACGACTATGTTTCCAGAGTTGTTAGGTGAATTCTGGTATACTTGTGTTGGAAACAGGGAAGCTCGAACAATCACTGGCACTTATCCCAATGGTAACAATACTTTAGTTCTTACTGAAAATCATTTAAGATTGGCTTTGAATCTTCCTATGAGAGATGATTTTGTTAGAATTGTATCAAGGTCTGCTGTGAGGTCTTGTTTTACTTTGGTTGGTCAACCTTTGACTGACTCATCTGTTAAGATAGGTATGTTTTCACCTAGGTGGATGTTTGTGTTGTCTAATGTACATAGAAGCTTGAGTTTTAAGTGTGGGAGCTTGACTGAGATTAATGATTTTGAGGCTTATTTGTTTCATGCCATAGTAACAGGAAGAAATATTGATTTTGCACGTTTGTACTTTAATGAGTTGTTGGTTCTTACTGAAAAGACTCCTAGGGATCATAATGTGCCATTTATCAGGATTTTGAGTCTTATGATTGAACAAGCCATGACTCCAGCTTTATATGATGGGCTTAAGGTGTTTCGTGTGTATGAGTATACAGCTTTTCCAGAGTGTAGTACACGAATGTTTCACAGGCATATTGTCAATGATGAAGAATTTGCTCTCACACCAGCTATGATGCAATGGGTTAATATTGGCAATGATGACCAACCTATAGTTCTTGAGCAATCAGGATCTGCAGGGGCATCTTCTTCAGGGTCTGAGCAATCAGGGTCTGCAGAAGATCACAACAATGGTCAACCTATTATAGAGTCTGAGCAATCAGATTCTACCCCCCCCCCCCAAGAAACTCCACCCCATGATTTTTCACTAATAGAGCACGCTGAAGGTATGAATGAGGACAACCCACTTCATTCTAACCCACCTTCTCCCACTGTTAATGAACAAAATCTCCATTCAACCAACCTTATGGACTCACCGGTTCATATTGAGAATGTCTCCATACTTGAAAACCTAGATGATTCAGCACTCATGGATTCACATCAACAATTCATTAGGAAAGGTGCTACTAGTGCTGCTCCATCACCTCTGCTAGAGGTTGGTGAGGGGAGTACTTTAACCCAGCCTAAACCTAATAGGATAGTTAACTTGGATTCCCATATTACAGTTGCTGAGAAAACCCACTCAGTTAACTTAAATGAAGAAGTCCCAATCCTGGATTCAAATAAAAAAATTTAACAACCTACTACAATGACCAAGCCAACTGCTACTCCAGACTTAAGTCTGCCACTACTCCCTCTAAATATTCCATCCTTACACTTACTTGCATAGGCTGCCAATGTTTCATCCATGTCACAGGATGAAATACAGGTCTCAAACCCTTCTATGTCCAAGGATCGCCATACTTTTCAACAGGAAGGTTGTGAGGACATGCTAACATTACCCCTAACCATTGGTAACATTTAACAGGCTGAGGCACCAGTCAATGTGGTTGGCCTGAACCAGGCTTTGACTACTTTGACTAAGAAGTTTGATGACAAGCTTTTGGGTGTGCAGTCTCAATTTGATAAATTTAATCTCCACTTGAATAATAATTTTGTTTCTAAGATTGAGATGATGGAGGTAAGGAGGATGGTTGGGGATATGCAGGGTTTGGGTGATTCAAGTAGTGCAGAGGGTGTGACTGCTATTGTTGACAGATTGACTGCTTTAGAAAAGAAAATGGCAGGTGTTGATGAAATTAAGGGATGTTTTACAGGTTTTGCTTCAGATGTTAAGTCTCTTCAAGATCAACAAACTGAAATCTGGAAGTTTTTGTCTACTCTCCCTTTGGATGATGTCAAAAAGGGGGAGAAAAGGAAAAGATTGGATGGTGAAGGCATTGAGGGGGGAGCTGAAATGTCCCGTTCTTATTGATTAAAAACGTTCCATATTAATTGATTTCGTTGCGAGGTTTTGACCTCTATATGAGACGTTTTTCAAAGACTGCATTCATTTTTAAAACAAACCATAACCTTTATTTCATAAATAAAGGTTTAAAAAGCTTTACGTAGATTATTAAATAATGATAATCTAAAATATCCTGTTTACACACGACCATTACATAATGGTTTACAATACAAATATGTTACTTCGACATCAGTTTCTTGAATGCAGTTTTTACACAATATCATACAAACATGGACTCCAAATCTTGTCCTTATTTTAGTATGCAACAGCGGAAGCTCTTAGTATTCACTTGAGAATAAACATGCTTTAAACGTCAACAAAAATGTTGGTGAGTTATAGGTTTAACCTATATATATCAAATCGTAACAATAGACCACAAGATTTCATATTTCAATACACATCCCATACATAGAGATAAAAATCATTCATATGGTAAACACCTGGTAACTGACATTAACAAGATGCATATATAAGAATATCCCCATCATTCCGGGACACCCTTCGGATATGATATAAATTTCGAAGTACTAAAGGATCCGGTACTTTAGATGGGGTTTCTTAGGCCCAATAGATCTATCTTTAGGATTCGCGTCAATTAGGCTGTCTGTTCCCTAATTCTTAGATTACCAGACTTAATAAAAAGGGGCATATTTGATTTCGATAATTCAACCATAGAATGTAGTTTCACGTACTTGTGTCTATTTTGTAAATCATTTATAAAACCTGCATTTATTCTCATCCCAAAAATATTAGATTTTAAAAGTGGGACTATAACTCACTTTCACAGATTTTTACTTCGTCGGGAAGTAAGACTTGGCCATTGGTTGATTCACGAACCTATAACAATATATACATATATATCAAAGTATGTTCAAAATATATTTACAACACTTTTAATATATTTTGATGTTTTAAGTTTATTAAGTCAGCTGTCCTCATTAGTAACCTACAACTAGTTGTCCACAGTTAGATGTACAGAAATAAATCGATAAATATTATCTTGAATCAATCCACGACCCAGTGTATACGTATCTCAGTATTGATCACAACTCAAACTATATATATTTTGGAATCAACCTCAACCCTGTATAGCTAACTCCAACATTCACATATAGAGTGTCTATGGTTGTTCCGAAATATATATAGATGTGTCGACATGATAGGTCGAAACATTGTATACGTGTCTATGGTATCTCAAGATTACATAATATACAATACAAGTTGATTAAGTTACGGTTAGAATAGATTTGTTACTAATTTTCACGTAGCTAAAATGAGAAAAATTATCCAATCTTGTTTTACCCATAACTTCTTCATTTTAAATCCGTTTTGAGTGAATCAAATTGTTATGGTTTCATATTGAACTCTATTTTATGAATCTAAACAGAAAAAGTATAGGTTTATAGTCGGAAAAATAAGTTACAAGTCATTTTTGTAAAGGTAGTCATTTCAGTCGAAAGAACGACGTCTAGATGACCATTTTAGAAAACATACTTCCACTTTGAGTTTAACCATAATTTTTGGATATAGTTTCATGTTCATAATAAAAATCATTTTCCCAGAATAACAACTTTTAAATCAAAGTTTATCATAGTTTTTAATTAACTAACCCAAAACAGCCCGCGGTGTTACTACGACGGCGTAAATCCGGTTTTACGGTGTTTTTCGTGTTTTCAGGTTTTAAATCATTAAGTTAGCATATCATATAGATATAGAACATGTGTTTAGTTGATTTTAAAAGTCAATTTAGAAGCATTAACTTTTATTTGCGAACAAGTTTAGAATTAACTAAACTATGTTCTAGTGATTACAAGTTTAAACCTTCGAATAAGATAGCTTTATATGTATGAATCAAATGATGTTATGAACATCATTACTACCTCAAGTTCCTTGGATAAACCTACTGGAAATGAGAAAAATAGATCTAGCTTCAAAGGATCCTTGGATGGCTTGAAAGTTCTTGAAGCAGAATCATGACACGAAAACAATTTCAAGTAAGATTTCCACTCGAAATAAGATTGTTATAGTTATAGAAATTGAATTAAAGTTTGAATATGATTATTACCTTGTATTAGAAAGATAACCTACTGTAAGTAACAAAGGTTTCTTGATCTTGGATGATTACTTGGAATGGATTTAGAAAACTTGGAAGTAAACTTGCAATCTTGGAAGTATTCTTGATTTTATGAAACTAGAACTTTTGGAATTTATGAAGAACACTTAGAACTTGAAGATAAAACTTGAGAGAGATCAATTAGATGAAGAAAATTGAAGAATGAAAGTGTTTGTAGGTGTTTTTGGTCGTTGGTGTATGGATTAGATATAAAGGATATGTAATTTTGTTTTCATGTAAATAAGTCATGAATGATTACTCATATTTTTGTAATTTTATGAGATATTTCATGCTAGTTGCCAAATGATGGTTCCCACATATGTTAGGTGACTCACATGGGCTGCTAAGAGCTAATCATTGGAGTGTATATACCAATAGTACATACATCTAAAAGTTGTGTATTGTACGAGTACGAATACGGGTGCATACGAGTAGAATTGTTGATGAAACTGAACGAGGATGTAATTGTAAGCATTTTTGTTAATTAGAAGTATTTTGATAAGTGTCTTGAAGTCTTTCAAAAGTGTATGAATACATATTAAAACACTACATGTATATACATTTTAACTGAGTCGTTAAGTCATCGTTAGTCGTTACATGTAAATGTTGTTTTGAAACCTTTAGGTTAACGATCTTGTTGAATGTTGTTAACCCATTGTTTATTATAACAAATGAGATGTTAAATTGTTATATTATCATGATATTATGATATATAATATATCTTAGTATGATATATATACAGTTAAATGTCGTTACAACGATAATCGTTACATATATGTCTCGTTTCGAAATCATTAAGTTAGTAGTCTTATTTTTACATATGTATTTCATTGTTAATACACTTAATAATATATTTACTTATCATTTAACATAATTAACCAAGTGTATCAATATCTTAATATGATTCATATGTACCTAGTAAGACGTTGTTATAACGATAATCGTTATATATATCGTTTTCGAGTTTCTTAAATTAATAGTCTCATTTTTATGTATATAACTCATTGTTAAAATACCTAATGAGATACATACTTATAATAAAATCATGTTAACTATATATATAACCATATATATGTCATCGTATAGTTTTTACAAGTTTTAACGTTCGTGAATCACCGGTCAACTTGGGTGGTCAATTGTCTATATGAAACCTATTTCAATTAATCAAGTCTTAACAAGTTTGATTGCTTAACATGTTGGAAACACTTAATCATGTAAATAACAATTTCATTTAATATATATATAAACATGGAAAAGTTCGGGTCACTACAGGAGCAATCAAAGAGAGCTCAGGTTGAGGGGGAGGATGCTGATAGAGGTATTGAAACTCAAGTGATTGTTGCTGATACTCAGGTGGTTGTTGCTGGTGATACTCAAATAGGTGGTGTTGGTAATGTTCAGGAGAATGCTGTTGTGGTTGCTGTTATGCATGGTCATTTAAGAGCTCAGATGAACAAAAGATTTAGGTTCAGAAGGTATGAAGGTGATGTGGTCAAGGTTGAGGTTGATAAATTAGAGTTTGAAGGTGTAACTTTGTTGCTAACTATGACACACTTACCTGATAGGAGGTTAAGAGTTAAGTTGAACCAAATTGTTCGTTTAGGGTTCTGTGAATGGAAAGGGTTAGCTGTGTGTATCCAAGAGTGTGCAGATGATCAAGCTGTTGTTGATGAAGTGTTGAAGAGAGTTAATATGCTGGTACATTTGGTGTTTGAAGAAGGGTTTATAAGTTTCAAGGATTATGAAGTATTTTGTGGGATGTTTGATCTAGAGATGAAGGAAAGGGGAGCTAAGGGACATGTAGAAAGGTATGCTGTTCCTGAACATTTAGAATTTGTTGATGATAAGTATGTTGAGTATTTGGATGCTTTGATGATCAAGACAAATGGAAATCAAAGGATGTTGATTAGGGTTGAACAGTTTGAAGGAGCTAGTATTGAGTTGTTGATCAGTTTGTTAACCAGATGTGTGACAGAGTAGACTTATCCTTTTAGAGTCAAATTGTTGGATCATTTGTACAGCAAACTGTCCATATTGAAGAAAATTCATTTTATGAAGAGCAAGTGTAAACTGATTGAAAAAGAGTATGCAAAGTTGAAGAAGTAGGTGATCAGGTTGTTTTGACATCATCAGATAGGGGGAGATTGTTGGGAATTATAATCTGATGAGTCAAAGTATTTTGCAGTTTTAGAGTCTGGAGTTTTAGAGTCTGAGGTTGCAGACTCTGGTGTTTCTTAAGTCAACGATTTGAAGATTTCTTGATGGCTAAGCTAAGGAAGATTCTGGAGATATGTATAAATATTAAGAAGATATTTTTTGATTCGGTGTTATCTCCAGAAGATTAAATTTAGAAGTGATTTGCATATTTGTTAAATATTAAGTTTATTTTTTCCTTATTTTTAGTCAAGTTGTTTTGAAAACCAAATCTCTAGATTTGGTGTTAATCTGTATAAATAGGGATGTACGGTTTGCTTTCTGATTGTATCTTTTGGCACGATCAATATTATAAAACATATATTTCATATCGTGTTCTCTCAATTCTTGTTCTTATAATTCTTATTTATTGTTCAATTGAGAGTCTGGTGTTCATAGTTCAATTACTGTGAATTTATAGTAATTTCATTTTTATCACTCACCTCTAGAAGCACCGTCCGCGAGGCGTCAGTTTTAAATCCTTCATTTATTGATAAAGGGACATATCATTTAAGACCATTTGTAGTGTAGAGGGCGTCAATGGTTTGTTTTTTTACTTTTTTGATGACTAGTATGTGTGAGTTTTTTTGTATGAAAGTGGTGGGGTGAGTTGTTAGTGGAACGATGATGTGCTATTTTATTTTTATTTTTTGTGTTATATTAATAATTTCTTTTATATTATTATGAATATGTAAAATGTAAAATAATAATAATAATAATAATAATAATAATAATAATAATAATAATAATAATAATAATAATAATAATAATAATAATAATAATAATAATAATAATTAGTAATAACAATATTAATAATGTAAAATGGCTATTTCTTAAACTCCAACGGCTATATTTATTTTTACTACTATATATACACCATTATTACTATATAGAAGGTATATAAAGAATAAATAATGTTAGATTACGTTTATTTTTTATTTAAATTCTGCAACAGCTAAATGGGAGGACCAGTAAAATCGTCCATGTGTACAAGCAGCCCGTTGGCTACCCTGTCGGATACCAACCAACGCCACCCAAAATAACCCAAGCAACGCCGCGATACGTCAGCCACATGCGTTGCTTTTGCGCAGCATTGAATCCAACAGGCGTTGGATGTTACCAATACAAATGGTCTAAATAGTAATAGTCATTTTATAAAGGAAAAAAAAGTACATATGTTAACTTTGTGCAATAACAAATTATCTATCTCTTACGAAGAATCACCTTACCATTGGCATCTTCCTTCAAAATTTTCATAACTTCTTCACTTGGAGGAACAACCCAAACTTGAGGTTGTTTCAACTCATGTCCGATTTTTGTAAATTTATCAGCAACTCTATTACCTTGTCTATAAACATGCGTCACGAGACATTTTTTGAACTCTGGTATGATCAAACTTATAGAACCAACAAGCTTTTGTACTTCAACACATTTAAAAGCATCCTTTTTCTCGTTTATTATATTCACCAACGTCTTATTATCTCCTTCGAGCCATAAACGATCAGTGTACCCATTTTCAAGAACCAACTCAAGGCCTCGTTTAAGTGCTGCAAATTCAGCAATAGTGCTATTCATTGTCTCAATGGGTTCAGCGTAACCTAATAAAAAATTAGCGTTATGGTCTCTTATGACTCCTCCTATGCTCGCTTTACCTGATTTGTATGATCCGTCGAAATTTAGTTTTGTCCATCCAACTTCAGGTTTTTTCCATGAAACCTTTATTGGCTTTTTATGTTGGTTCCTAGAAAAAACTAAAAACGGGCTTTGTACTAATTTGAAACTTCTATACATACTAAATATTGTTGATGACATGATAATTTACAAAGAGATATACACAGCATACATTTCAAGATCCAAACATGCAAATTGTACAAGATATAAAGGAAATGTAAACGGAAACATGATCTTTAATTCTTTATGAACATAATTAATGATTCTTAACAAAAGTTTGCAGTGGGGTTTTAAGAACTTGTTTGAACAATGGTACAAGAAAGGAAGATTCTTGATCATATCATCAAGATAACTTATTAAAGTTAACATAAGAAATGGATTAAATATGATTCAAGATCGATGCTTTTTCGGAGTTTTGAGAAGATTTTAAGGAGGAAATATAGATAGATGTTAGATCTCTATAATGAGGAAGGAGAGGTCAACTTTTGTCAACAAAAGGTGACCTTTAAGTCATTAACCGTCACATTTAAACTGCCTTCAATCATTATTTGAATTTTTAAATATCAAACATATGGATATGGATTTTTCTTAGTTAACAAGCAGTTAAATTGTACATATAAATAAACCGTCACCCTAAACTTTAAAATAACTGGTACTTACAAATTTTTTATGTGTGCTAACGCCAGCTTTAAGAATTACATTAAGAAATTCTATAAATACATAAGGATATACATATAAAGACGTGCATATTATTGTACGCACCTTGTGATAGATATGAGTACATGTACTTAAATCAGACCGAACAACCTAAACTAAATCGCAATGACATTAAAAAGTTTAGTTAATTTTTAACCGAAAAAGCTTCCATTACCAATAAGCCATAACCAGTCGAGAGCCGCTCCCAAAAATATTCCACCAAGTAGAAAAAACACAAGCAAATTTCCCAACGCATTTTGCTCCGGACCCTAATAAATTCCACCAAGTTAGTAACATTAATATTAATGTCATTATGTGACATGATTTATACATAATTTGTCCAAAAAATGTGGAGTTTTACCTTGTAACCTTTGGGAGCAGCCATGAGAACACATACCATAAGGTAACCATTACTAAATCCCAATACGGACACTAACATTGTCATCCATCCTTGATCACCGTATATTGCAGTAAAATAGAACGCAGGGACTAGCAAGAAACGTAACAGGACTAGGATTGTAATCCACTTTCGTGATTCTATCTTAAGGGACGGTATTAGAGGAATATATCGCGATATCAAGTCCCAAATGTTAAATGTAGCTACTAAAACAAGTGGATACCTGCAAAAAAAAATATATATATAGTAATTTTAAAGAAAAAAAGCATGAACAAAATCCTAGATAGATTTTCTAGGATTCACAATGACATGGAGTCAAAGTCAAATCCTTATATAATCTTAGTATAATTAATAATAACAATAACAATGTTAGAATATGAAATTAAAGAAGCAATTTACCATGAACCCAACTGATGTTCACCGGTGTTTTCGTATAAGAAACCAGGGAATATCGACAAAGTCAGGACAAATATAAAGAACAAATCTAAAGCGTAATCCAAGTTCTGAAATAAGAGTTCTTTGTTGCTAAGCCTGTCTAAATATCCAATATCTTCGTCAACCTAAAATGATCTCGTTTGGTTAAAGCAAAAATTAACTAATGAAAAGCTAATAATTTTATGTAATGAATTTTGTTAACAGTTTATAATAAACGACACTAACGAGTTTTTGGGTGAGGTCTGTTTGAATTCCTGCAGCAGAAAGATCAGATGAAACAGTTTTTGAACCTTCGAGGGCTGCTTTTTTACGGTAGTACTTCACGATAGGTAACTTAGAGAACACGAACGCATAGAGAAAGATACATGAAAACTCAAAGAGTGTGGACATTGAGAGGAATAATACTGTAAATAACCACAAAAATGTTCAAAAACCTCAAGTTTTACAGATGGATAATTCATGTATGTGACATAATTACGCGGATGACAGTTAACCAATGACGATTTTACCCTCAAGTGCTTGGCATGTGAGGGGATTTAGCCGAAATTTTTAGCGACTGTCAGACGGAGAGACTGTACACGCAAAATTGTAAATTACGAGTACTACCAACGCAAAAAAAGTTTAGAGACTATATCAGCAAATTTGAGTAAACCACAAGAACTATCCGTGTAATTATGTCCATATATGTTTATGTTATGAGGATGCTTACGTGCTCCTTTGCGTAGACCGTTGTATACATTATTGAAAACAGCTTCTGTGAATAGTCTCAAAGCAGAAGTTAGAACTCCAGATGCAGCCATACCCACAAGGAAGGACTAGACAACATGTTTTTAAACATGAAAGCGGCATAGGGGGGAAAATAAGAAAACGTGGAACGAAAAAGAGATTTTTAAGTTGATAGGTTAATTACTTGGATGAATTCTGGGCACATAAGAGCCAAATCGCCAAGCATCCCGCCTTGAATTAAGGCATCTGCCATCCCAAAAGAAGCAACAACTAGACATATACCAATGTAGGATTCAATGCTACCCTTCCCGTATGTACCTATATCCACCTGTACCATACAAATTAAAATCATTTAAGTGTAACAGAATTTTATTGTAATAAAATTTCTTTTTGATCATTAACTAATTATGATTATAAGTCTTTTATAAATGAAAAACAGTGTTTAAGGGTCAACCTGAATAAACCTGTTTTTGACAACCATACTAAGAATGACCTGTTATAAACAGTGACGGATCTATTGTAGGAAGTATCAATCTTAAAAAAAGAATAGTAGGGAGTATCGATCTTTCGAACTCTAGCTACAAGGGATCCATTTGTGAGAGTTTAGAAATACATACCAAAAAGAGGGCCAAAGTCCCGAGAAAGAACATGATGTATCCGACAATGTTACGTTTTCTAGTATCGACTTTTGATTCATTGTAAGCAAGCAATGCCATTGTTCCAAAGGCAAATGGTTGATAAACAAGGCTAAGCACCCTAGATGGATGGTACTCCTAGGAAATAGATGCAAAAAATCATCAAGTTAACAAAATACGAAAACATTAAAATGTAAACAATATGTTGACTGTTGACTTCCAGAGTTTTTAAAACTCACTGGGAATACATCGTAATAGTAATCTTCAACCGAAGTAAGACTGTTCCAACAGATGAGGGATCCAAGTCCAAGAATCCAACATATTACGGTTGCACCAAACTTTCCCTGAATATATAGACTTATTAACTATAAAAAATTAAGACTTAACTGCACACGGGTCGCTTTTTATGTGAACGAATGAGATACCTCAAATCATTACAAGATAGCGCAGTGGTTGGGGCCTGAGTTCCTTACAAGAGGTCTCAAGTTCGACTCATGTCTAGGATGAATATTTAGTGGTGGCCAGGGATGGGTTGGAAACGGTCAGGGAGTAATTCTGCTGGGCTGCGTACATCAGAGTATTGGGTTGAATTACTCGCCCTTCTGGGTAGCCCGAACAGGAAAAACCTTCTACCTTTTACCTAGAATGAGATACCTCAAGCCTGACAGGAGTTTGACTCGAATCATCACCAGCCATGACTTTTTGAGAATCTAAATTAACTTGCAGAACTTTAAAGATATCTTGGTTGGTCTTTATCTTCAATTTCTGTAGATGGAAATATATAATGATCAAATTAAGCAAGAAAAGGTACAATCTTGTTAGTAAATTCAAGAAAGCAAACTTCTGCAAGAATAAAGATTACTAGTTTCCATATTCACAGCTGATTTAGATTTGGGTGCAAGTTTTCTTTGAAGTTACAACTTTTGATTTTAAAATGATCTAATGATTCCTTATATTTATTATATTTATTTATTATTTATTTCTGTTAAACCTCTGTTTATCTCTGACCTCAAAACTCAAAACACATTTCTAAGAGCACTTGGACTGATCAAATGAGTAATGATTGGAATATATAAAGATCATAAACATCACTGAACTTCATAACAAATAATATATGACCAGATCAGCACAACAATGCTACAAAAAAAAAAAAAAAAAAAAAAAAAAAACCCTACAGTTATTAATCCTTTTTACATCCAAATTATAAAACAAAAATGTGTTGTCGGAAAAAGGGCTAAATTCAAGATACAAGATTCAATCATTTAGTCCATTCCAAATTGAAATAAACTTTTTTCTAATAACTAAAAAGTTAGTACCAACTACCAACCATGAAACATTCCCCTGTTCTAATAACATGCAGTGCATTTGACTTTTTTAGTCAAAATCAAATACCTTATCAATTCCTTTGAACTAGTTACAAGCTGTTACTCTGTTACTACCATTAAACTTCAAAAAAGACTCAATTTTCAAAAAAAAAAAAAAAAAAAAAAAAAAAAAAAAATTTAGATGATTTTTATAAACTTTTAAAGTAAAATAATGAAAGTCAAAACACTTTTCAAGAACATCATACATTCATACCAAAATAAAAGCTCACATATGAACCCAATGGCGTCCACATAATAAAATCAAAATGTATAGATCAGCAAACCTCCACATATTTATTTTTCATGTAACTAATTGAGAAGAAATTTTATTATATTTCTTCATTTTGTTTTGATTTTTTAAAGCAAAAAGTCAAAAACTGAATCTTTCTTTTGCCATTTACTATATAAACAATGAGAAAAGGTTACAAAAGTGAACTTACATATGTTTATGATGACGGTGTATATGTCTGAAAGATTTCAGTTTATACAATTAGACATACATGCAGTTCAAAATATTCAAGAAAATTGATGTTTTGATGTATGGGTTGACTTGCAATAGGTGTGATTGCGTAAAAATTAGCACAAATATATGACCTTTTCTCACGTTTCCAAGCAACTTATAATGGAGTAGTAAATTAATTATTATTAAATTATAAATAATTACATTTATTTAATCAAAATAATGTCTGTTTCTGAAGAAAATCCTGAAAGCAATTTTCACAAAATTTGGTGGGGCCTCATTGTTATGATCTCATATCGACAGGTAGGGGATTAATGGATGGCTTGTAAGCTTGAACGTTCCCTCCCGTTTCAAGTTTTTTTTTTTTTTTTTTTTTTTTTTTTTTTTTTTTTGAACGTTCCCTCCCGTTTCAAGTTTTTTTTTTTTTTTTCAAGTTATTTTTTGGAAGTGTGTTCTACACTTATAACTACTTTGGGCTATCTCCTCGATTCTTAATGAATTCAGAGTTAGTCTCAGGTTTTCTCGATTCATAGTCGTACCAAATGAAGACGTTGGTTTTAAAGGGTGGGGTATTGTTATGATCCCACACCGGCTAGTTATGGGACTAGTGAATGGCTTTTAAGTTTGGGTTTCTCTCCTCATTCAAGCTGGCTAAGTGAATTCAGGGTTGGTTTCGAGTCTCTTCAATTCTTAAGTGAATTCTTAGGTGGTTGATATTTGCTCATCCACGCTATGTTTCTCACGCAATATCTACCTCGTTTTACTCGATTTTCGTTTCCAAAGTGCTCGAAAAGTCATGATCTTGGGTTTAATTGCGTTCGTTTTACTCGGTTTTCGTTTCCAAAGTGCTCGAAAAGTCATGATCTTGGGTTTAATTGCGTCCACGCTGTGCTGTAAGCTAAGCTGTTCACCTTGTAGACGGAGGAGATATAGAAAGTGTGCCGATTCGGTACATGTATCAGTCCGTGGAAGAGTGAAAGGGTCATCACTATTGAGGATCTCCCCCCTAATCTTAGATAGGTCGTTTGGGGGTTCGCCGCGGTTCATTGCTGTGCTTTTCCGAAAGCTCCGCGGGACCACCTAGGTGAATTCAGGGTTGGTTTCGAGTCTCTTCAATTCTTAAGTGAATTCTTAGGTGGTTGATATTTGCTCATCCACGCTATGTTTCTCACGCAATATCTACCTCGTTTTACTCGATTTTCGTTTCCAAAGTGCTCGAAAAGTCATGATCTTGGGTTTAATTGCGTTCGTTTTACTCGGTTTTCGTTTCCAAAGTGCTCGAAAAGTCATGATCTTGGGTTTAATTGCGTCCACGCTGTGCTGTAAGCTAAGCTGTTCACCTTGTAGACGGAGGAGATATAGAAAGTGTGCCGATTCGGTACATGTATCAGTCCGTGGAAGAGTGAAAGGGTCATCACTATTGAGGATCTCCCCCCTAATCTTAGATAGGTCGTTTGGGGGTTCGCCGCGGTTCATTGCTGTGCTTTTCCGAAAGCTCCGCGGGACCACCTACCACTAGTCTTCGGCCGGACGGGTCTATTGCAGTTCTAAGTGTAAATTTAGTGTAAAATTGACCAAAGTGTGCAAATGTATCAAGAAAACTGCAAAGTGCTCAACCTGACAACAAGAACGGCGTTCCATTATCTAGGAACGTCGTTCCATCTTCAAGAACGCCGTTCCAAAGCCAAGAACGACGTTCTACCTGGGGAATTTACAAAGGAAATGGAAACAGAAAAAGATGGCATTTGGAGCACGATTCAGGAACGACGTTCCTAATTAAAAACGAAGTTCCACATTTAAGAGCCCAAGAACGACGTTCCTCTGCATTTTCTGGGCAGTTTTTGAAGAGTATAAATAGAAAGAGATGAAGGGTTTTTCATATCAATCACTCAATAGAATAGTGTAGTTCGTGGTGGCTGATCAAAATTAAGGTTTCATTGCTATTTTATTAAGGTTTTCATCAAGTTTTCATCCATTCTTCCATTCTACATCAAGGATTGAGAGATTGAAACAAGATCTAGGGCTTGTTCTTCATCTTCTTCATCTAGTCATTTTTTGTAATTTCTTAAGTTTGGTACAATTTACTCTGTTTATTGCTTAATCATGTTTAGATTAATTTTATTTGCTTGTATTGATCTTGTTCTAGCCATGATTGGCTAGATTTTATTATGTACACTTATTTATGAAGCTTGATAGCTAAGGGTTATTCATATTGATGTTGATGCGTGTGTTTAGATGAATCTATTGACTTGTCATTAGAATTAGCCAAAAGATCCTTTGTTATGCTTGTTTTGGACTTTACTTTGATTATATGAGTTGTGTAGCTTTCAAGGGGATTTAATTAGTGAATCAATTTGTACTTCAACACTTAGGTGATCTAGACAATCAAATTTGAGTTTTCAAGGGATTGGGGTCTTGATTTAGATTGGTTTTCAATTGGTCCTTAGTCAACATAGTGAAGTTTGGTTTTCTTAAGAGATTTTGATTACCAAAGGGGTTTAGGGGACTTTAATCTAGGCTAAGTACTTGTGATAATTGCATGATTCAACTAAGATCAATTGATATAGGCTTATGGGAATTCGCAAGTATTGATTTGATCACTATAACATCTAGTAGGGATACTAGTCCAAAGTTTGAACACAATTAGACCTTAAGTGAACAAAAGAACAACCCGAATGCTTCAAGTGGATTAAACAAGTGTGCATGTCTTTAATATTGATAGTTAATCATTTTTAGTTCTTAGTTTAAATTGAAATAGTTTTCTTAATATCTTAACTTCAAAACCCCCCCAATCAAACACAACTCAGGATGATTATGAGTTTGCATCGATTCAACTAGCAACTACCGCTCTCTTGGGAAGAACCTTAAACGGAAAACTTACTAATTGCAGCTACCGAGTCATTGTTTCTCGTATGCTTGTCACATAGTTGAGTCCACGTTTGAGAGTAAATATAAATGAGATAAAGTATGATTGTGAAACAAGCATCAGTGGTTCACCACCGGTTTGTCTTTGGTTAGGGGTTTTCTTTCGATAGTTTTGGAGTTGTTGGTGGAGGTTGTCACGTAGGAAGACTTGTGTCAGACGGTGTTCTGATTTTTGACGCAATTGGCGGTCTTTGGCGTTCTCCCGAAGACAACTTGCGTTTTGTTGGAAATGGTTTTGGTCTAGCCGGTATTACGAGTTTTAGTTGTAGCTTTGGTTTGGTCTTTTCGGTGATATGTCATAAACTGAAAAGTTGAATCCCATCAAAAATTCGCGCGAAAAGATACACTGTTTAGATAAACGGTTGTTCCCGCCAAAATGATAGGTTGCACCTTTTCGCTACACCCTTTTGTGTATAACCGAATTAAACAAGTTTTCCCTCAAGAAAACTGTTGGCTGCTTCATTCTGAAAACACACAGAAAAAACAAACACTTTGATATTCTGAATCGATTTCTTTTTGCTTAAAAACAAATTGAAGTATTGTATTATCCTAGTCAGGATTCTGTGCCGAGGCTTGATCGGATCAAAAACTTAATTACAAAATTATTTTACACGATTCAAGATCAACCCAAATTATTATACTATACTTTATTTATAACAAGAAAGGCTATCAAGATCATTATTTTTGTCGTCTGCAATATATATTAGGAAGGATATTCATTTGAAACCAAGTTTTAAGTTGAGTTTGAGGGATTCATTTTCAGCCCTTAGATTCACTTTGATCAATGACTTAGGATTAACTTTAAGAAATATAAGTATTTTGGGCTGAGGGACATTTTCGTCCATTTACAAACAATATACTTTACACTTCAAAATTTGTACCTCATTCAATTCGTTAACCTCTCCCATTAAAGAACACACAACAGTTACGATTCTAGGGTTTCACAAACAGTACTTCGATCGATCCACAACAATCAAACCTTCCATCTGCAATCATCAACATCAAACAACAATAATCGATCAAAAAATCAACAATTATCTATAAACAATGGCGAAATCAAACGATTCTCTGATTTCAATTTGGTGAAAGCTGCGTTGCCTGGAATGAAGAAGCGCAGTGATCGGAAACCGGTTTCAATTGCTTTTATGTCATCTCAGGCCGGTCAGGTACTGACAGTATTGTATGCTATTCGAGCTTAATTACTTTCTTCTTAGTTAATTAGTGAATCTAGGTTTTATGGATTGAGGTTGTGGTATGATGCACTCGACTTGTTTGATCTGTTGTAGTTAGAACATGTAATCAGTATGCTGGTTGTCATTGTTGAGTGATAATTTTCTGATATGATTTTTAATGATTAACTAGTAAACTTAGTATATCTTAATTGATATTGTACTGTAATATTAGGGCATGGTGATGGTGATTCATACATGTTCATTTAGTTGTAATTAGTTCACATATGTTGTATGACCCCATGAATATGATTAGATGACTGTTGATTTGAACTAAAATGACATTATATATTATTATAGACATTAAAAAAGAAAATCCTATATTAGCTTTGTTGTATCTTTAAACCATAGTTTTTCTAGCTTACAAGTTTATACATGTTCTTAGCAAGTGATAATGCTTATGTTGTGGTTTTAGATCCCTAAAGGATTATTATGTTAATTGATGGATATACTTGGTTATAGGTGAGAATATATGGTTATACAGCTTATTCTGTTAGTAAATTTGGTCTAAGGGGTTTAGCTGAAGCACTGCAACAAGAAGTTATTACTGATGACATTCATGTTTCACTTATTTTCCCCCGGATACGGATACACCTGGTTTTGCGGAAGGTTTGATATCCATATCTCTCACTTTAATTTGTTACCTTATTGGTCGATAATACTTGATATGTATAGTACTACAACTCCTGTTCTGATCTTTTTTCCCAGCTGCATTCTGATAAGTATTTGTTTGGTTCAGAGAACAAAAGGAAGCCACGGTTGACAAGCATCATAGCAGCATCATCTGGTGCAATGCAACCTGATGAGGTTGCAAAGATAGCATTGAATGGCATCAAATCTGGATCTTTTTTTGTCTCCTGCAACTTTGAAGGATACTTGTTGTCCATTGCAACTGCTGGTCAATCTCATTTGATTATATCATTCAATTATATGATTCATAACAGCTAATCATATGTGATTATACCATTCAAATAAATGTTTATATGTTATTAGAATATTCAATCACATTTGATTATATTAGTCAATCACATGTGATTACATCATTCAATCACATGTGATTCTAAAAATCAATCTCATTTATTTTTTTGATTTGTTTTTCCAGCAATATGTCTTTGCTGACCATCTCAAACTCCATAAGCATCCTTTGGAAAACATGATTGAAAAGCTAAGGCCAGTTCAAATGAAGATGCCATGAAGAACATGAGATAATGTTGTAGATTGTGGTGTTTTTGCCATGTTCCACATGGAAAGTTATAAAGCAAAAATTGAGGGTGACTGGCCGGAGGAATTTGCGGCTGAATCTTCTGAATAAAAAAATCAACTTTGGTAGTTGAGAGTCCGGTATGCCCAAGATTTTTAACCCATACTCTAAACAAACATGCCGGGAAGATGTTATGAAATACAAGAGTATTCGACAAATATCATGGGTAGGAAGACTATAGGAAGGTTGTCGTTTCTCCACAAAAATCAAGAGAAGCCCGTGTTGACAAATCAAAAGAGTTCTTAGCACACAAAAATTGAAGTGGGTTAAAATTTCTGTTTTGGTTTAACATGGTTGATGTAATGCTGTAACATTTATGTATGTTTTAATGGCTGAACATGGTTGATGTAATGGTTTAACATTTATGTACGTTTTAATGGTTAACATGGTTGATTTAATGGTTTACCATTTATATACATTTTTATCTACTATGGTTGATGTTTGATTAAACTTATTAAACGGCTACTTGTTATTTTACATACCAATCACTTGTGATTCTGCTTTGTCAATCACTTGTGATTATGCTTTGCCAATCACTTGTGATTCTCCTTTTCCAATCACTTGCGATTGTACAATCTAATCACATGTGATTCTGCTTTGTCAATCACTTGTGATTATGCTTTGCCAATCACTTGTGATTCTCCTTTTCCAATCACTTGTGATTGTACAATCTAATCACATGTGATTATGCTTTGTCAATCACTTGTGATTATGCTTTGCCAATCACTTGTGATTCTGCTTTTCCAATCACTTGTGATTCTACAATATAATTGAAGATATTTCGTATGCCCTAGAGACATATTAAATTAACGTGGCTAATATGTTTTGATCCAAGTCGGGTCATACCCAATAACAAGCTTACCGACACCTTATTCGTATTTGATTTTAGTGATTGGATCGTTGATTAAATACGCGACACTTGAATTTCAAGAAAAATGGTTTTCTAAAATAATATTACTTGATGTGTATATATAAATTATGGAATAATTTATATAACAAGAGTTTAACTTATTTATAGGTTAAATAATTGATTTTGTTATGTTACATTTTATAAAGTTTTGGTTTTATAAATATAAATGTACATAACAAATATATATATATGGAAGTTTTATAAAGAGTTTTATAAAATCTAACTTTTATAAAACTAATTTTATAACATGAAAGAGGAAGTGGCCTTGGAGTTGTAAGTTCACATGCTCATGACTTAGATTCTTTGACCCATGCTTTCCCATTTCCATATACTAGCATCTTGACTCTTGGAACAACACACACATGCAATTATACTTCAAAAAAAAAAAAGCTGCACAAAACCTCCAAAAAGGCTGATGTTGGGCGTGGGCTTTAGGAAGCTCAAAGGAGTTCATAATTTGGTTTTTGCAAGCTCTATTCAAGTGTTAATAAATCCTAACTAAAGTACAAAGGTTTGGTATTAAAAGCTTGGGGTATTACAACTTGAGGCTTCATCTTTTGGAGCTCCATTCATCATCATCTTCATCATTCATTACCTAGCTTGGAATATGTATAATCTTTTTATTCTTGCTTGTGGTTTGTAAGTATATTTCACAATTTGATCCTACTTGGGATTTAACTTTAAATGGTTAAAGATTAACATGTTCAAAATGGTAATATATACATGCTTCCGCTAAGTTTGATTCTTAAAATGTTTTAAGTATTATGAACTTGTTAAATCCCAACAATAATCATATGTGATTGTAAATGACTATAACTTTATGATTATATAACAAGGCAATCATTTGATTCTATCAAGCAATCAAATATGATTCATAATCCAACACATGGGATATAAGCAATAATAACAAAGAAGATTCTAACAAAATAGTTCTACATGTCATTGGCTTTATCTAATCACATGTGATTGAATTATTGCAACAACTCTTTCTCATAATTGTATGAAAATAAAAAGCATTTAAAATGGAAAGCAAACATTTCATAGGAACTTCAGAATTCGCAATTGTACAAAAATAAAAAATAAAAAATAAAATAAACAAATCTTTCACTAATTCCGTATTAGCATCAGATTTCGGTAGTATCATGTTGTTGTTTTGCCTTTTGTTTTTTGTCACAAGTCCTGACATTGTGATCTGTACCTCCACATTTACAGCAAGAAATCCTTCTCTTTTTGCTTTACTTTATTCCCTTCTCTTTTTGCTTTACTTTATTCCCTTCTCTTTTCCACTCATCAGACGCTTTTTATTTGCACAACTTTTGTAATTTTCAACGGGTGGGTTTTGTATTTCTACTATATCAGGCTTTGAAACACCAATCATTTTTCATATGACATCATATTTCTTGTTTGACTGTAAAAAAAAAAAAAAAAAACACATGTGATTTGAATGTTCACTGAAAATAACTAATAAATTTTGATACTAAGATAGTCACATACTAAAGAAGGCCAATACTGTTAACTTTGGACTTAAAACACTGTTTTTTACCCATTACTCAACATGTGAAAAAGGCGGAGTTCTGATAGTATGTTTGTTTTGACATCTAAGATGGTTAATCGGTTATATTTTCCTTGTATAAAATTCCTATGTTACAAGCCAGCTAGTAGACATTTAAAGAAGGCTAATACTGTTAAATTTGGACTTAAAACCTTTTGTGACCGGTTGATATGTAAGTATCATTCTTTCAATTTTGACTACTCAATGATATACTGCAAGAAATAGTTTTATTTGATAAATATAATCCTTCTTTTTTCACTTATGCACCATCCTTTAATCAGTGCATTGCCAATCAAATGTCCATCTTGTCACATGAAGATTCAAATCACACGTGACATATACGTACATGGCACTATATGATATATCTTGCTAAAACTAATCATACAGTCACATACTGTGATGACCCGGAAATTTCTGACTAAATTTAAACTTAATCTTTATATGATTTAATGTTTCCGACACGATAAGCAAAGTCTGTAAAGTTGAATCTCAAAATTTTGAACTATTCAATTACCCTTCGATTGTTCTCAACGATTCGCGAACAATTATATGTAAATAGATACATATACTATAACTTGAAAACGTAACAAAGTGTTAAGTAAATGATACTGTGCATTAAACTTATTGATTTGAATATCTAGTTGATATATTTAACTACGAAGTTAAAAGATTATGCCAAACGATTGAATTAAAAGATATTTATTGAGTCCCTTAAGGATTATAATATTATTACGAGTCTCTGTTGTGAGGTCCACACTGATTTAAGAAATCATTCATTTTTAACGATATTCGGCATAAATGATAAAGTGTTTGATGACGAAAGTTAGATAAAAGTTAGTGGAAAGCTAAACTGCATAATATTCAATTGATTGTGTTACAAATGTGTGAAAACGTTTTCAGATATTATAGAATTGATTGTTAATATGTGTTTGTTTAAATAACGTAATTTAGACGATACAAAAATAAAGAATATTAACTGTTAGAATTAGATATATGAATAGCTTGCGATGTGTATTTCAAAACGTGTTTATTAATATTGAAAATATATATTTAACAATATGATAAAATATAATATTAACTTGGTAATAAAACGATTTGATATTATATATGTATTAACAAATAGAGAGACGATGATTTATAGAAGTAAATGACCAAAATACTCAAGTGTATAAGTTACAATTCTAGTGATATAGTTTATGGAAAATTTAAATCTATATTTTGACAAAGGTACGAGTCACGAAACATAAAGTACAAGTTTTCTCAGCGTACGAAAGGACGTTCGAAAAACCGAAACCGGGACATAAGTCGCGTGATGACGTACGACTTATCGGAACAAAAATTACAAATCAACTATGCACGGGAATATAATATAATATATAATTAATTAATTTAAATTATATATATTATATTAATATTTAATTATGTCGACAAACTAGAAGTTAAAAGAATGTGAGCTGGATCAGAGGGCCATGCGATCGCATGGCCTTGATGCCCAAAAACCATGCGATTGCATGGGGTACTTTTTCAGGCCAAGTCCTATAAATTGATCGAATTGGCTCTGGTCTCATTCATTTCATATACTCCGTAATTATTTACTTATTTATATTATTATTATTATTATTATTATTATTATTATTATTATTATTATTATTATTATTATTATTATTATTATTATTATTATTATTATTATTATTATTATTATTATTATTATTAATCTTATTATTATTAGTATTATTAATTAGTATTATACATAAAATACTACGACGAGGTCATGAGCGTGTCACTTTCAAAATGGGTTTCGAGAGGGATAGAGCTAAGGAAATTATGGGTTATAATTATGGAGGTTATGGGTAATATTTGCAAGTCAAACCTAGTGTTTATCATCTCCGTTGCGTCTACGTACTTTCCTACAATATTGAATCTCAATATTGATACGTAAGCACTCATATTTTATCTTTTATATATTAATTGTGTATCCATGTCTAGTGCTCGAGTATATATATTTATACATGCTTGTATGCTAAATTTTGTCGTTAAACAGTTTATGATGAATCACGAATTAAATACATATGTTACTGGTAAAAGGTATATGATATGCATGTTTTTGAAAAGCTGACGAAAAATCAATAACTTTTCATTTAGATATCGAATAGTTTCGATGAACGGATTAAAAGATATGATCAACTAAATTATAATTGACGTTAATTGGAATTTCTTTTGAATCTGCAATTAATATTTAAACAACTTGTTTGTAAGATTGATAAATTGGATTTTTGAATATTACCAACCGAGTAAATGAATCCTTATATAAGGTACGTCTTGTTTTGTTGAACTATTGTCAAAATTGACTTTTTGAAACGACTTTGGATAACTTTTGTATGTCGATCTCGAGCATTAGGATTGTGATACACTATGACCTGACCTATCTTGATAAACATTTATTGACCAACATATGTTCTCTAGGTTGAGATCTACGGTTATTTGGTAATCCGAGTTTCGATCACATTTTGGTGAACGACTTTATATGCTGCTAAGGTGAGTTTCATTTGCTCATTTTTTAATTTCTTTTGCAATCTATATTTTTGGGCTGAGAATACATGCACTTTATTCTAAACGCAATGAATACAAGTACATACTAAATTCTACACCGAGTTTGAACTAAAAATCCCTTAGCTTTGGTAACTAGTAACTGCCGGTTATAAGAACTGGTGGGCGCGAGTAGTTGTATATGGATCCATAGGGCTTGACATCCCCGTCTGTTCCAGGTATAGAAACCCTAGCCTGAACTATAAAACAGACGTATACTATTTGAGTTTAGTACACGTTGGATTGCGTGTATTGTACATGTTGGTTGCATGTTATTAAAATAGGGGTACTTATTATAACGTTAAAGCTTAGTTACCAGGGTGCTCAATCTTGTAGAATATTTGATAAAGGTTTCTGGATGAAACAACTGAAATCTTGTGATCCACCTTTATATACAGAATATATGAAACAATAAAACTATGAACTGAAATGCCCCGTCCTAATCCATCAGGACGAAGTCATCAACATTTGATCCCAGAGCGATGATCGACTCCAAGTAATGTCCTTAAAATGAGCAAATGCACAGCGGAAGATTTCTTTCATACCTGAGAATAAACATGCTTTCAAGTGTCAAACAAAGGTTGGTGAGTTCATAGGTTTATCATAAAAAAATAAAATTCATCATTTTGATAGACCACAAGATTTAAATGCTGCATGGTACAAATGGGCCCGAATCCTATACCCACCTGTAATGTACATGCGATATCTTTTAAATACAGTACACCTTTCTCGTGTACGCAATCTATTTTCATAAATCTTAATAACCGTACACATGTCTCGTGCACAAAAATAACATACACATAACCTGTGTATAAAATCATTCTCTCGATACATAACATTCATATCAATTGGTGGCACTTATCATGTCCACATAATTCAATGGTGGCAATTATCATGTCCACATAATTCAAAGGTGGCAATTGTCATGTCCACATAATTCAACGGTGGTAATTATCATGTCCACATAATTCAACAATAATCCGCAGAACTTCTGTCTGCATAATAATTTATTCGAGGAATGTTTTACTTGTGTCTATCTCATCAAACATTTATAAAAGCATTTCATGTATTCGCAGTTCAAAATATATTTCAAAAGCATTTAATAAAGCAGTTGTAAAAACATCGCATGTATTCTCAGTCCCAAAAATGTAAAGAGTAAAAGGGAATCAAATGAACTCACGCATATAAATATTGTAAAACAGTTATTAAAACAGTGCATGTATTCTCAGCCCAAAAATGTAATGAGTAAAAGGGAGCAAATGAACTCACCATACTGTATTTTGTAGTAAAAATACATATGACGACATTAAACACGTGTAGGGTTGGCCTTGGATTCACGAACCTATATCATTTATATATATTAACACATATATTAAACATGTAATAAACATCAAATCCGTTTGTATATTTTAATATATTACTTATTTAAAATAGAAATGTAAAATTTATATAGTTATCATATATATATATATATATATATATATATATATATATATATATATATATATATATATATATTTATATAAATAACTTTTGTTTGTTAAAAAAATAATGATTTTAATGATACTAAAATAGTGTTGGTAATAGTAATAATTAGGTTTAATAATGAAAACATAAATTTTTTTGATAATAATACTAGTTGTTTTATTTGAAGTAATAATAATAATGATAATATTAATAATAATAATAATATTAATATTAATAATGATACTAAAATCATATTTAATGATAATAATAATAATAATAATAATAATAATAATAATAATAATAATAATAATAATAATAATAATAATAAAAATAATAATAAGATGATAATATTAATAGAATGAATGGATAAGTAACTACCTCAAAGGAGTGGTCCTAAAAATGCCCAAGTTCGGGTTTGAACCCGCGACCTCTCATTTATCAAATACACACACAAACCATCCAAGCCATTCAATTTTCTCTGATTAATATGATACTTATTTTTATATAACCCTTTTCTTTCTGTTTTTCCCATTTTCTTCTTCTTCATGAAACACAACCCATAACTATTCCTCACCATCTTACTTATGATTTTCGTTTTCGTTTATCACCCTCAATATCAAAATCACGATTTATCCTCCTCACCATCATTATCTTATTCATAACCATCGTCATCACCTCTTGTTATCATCATCCTAATCGTCACCTTCATCAACTTATTCATATTATCATCATCATTTTAATATATCATCTAATCGTCACCCTCCTCATCCTTTTCATCATATAATACTCTCACGGCCACGTATATCATTCAAGTGATTAAACCAAACGGTACATGTTTGCACAATGATATTCGATATGTAATTAAAACAAATGAGAGTTGGAAAAAAAATTGTCTCGTTTCTTTTGACTAGATGAGACCCACAATAAACAAATAAAACTCTTCCCCACTAGCCTAAATGTCAGCCAACTAGTTCCATTCTTAATTCCTTTACAGCCCATCGAAAAAAAATGAAATCATTATCATAAAGTAAGTGGATTATGGGATGGTTTTGGTTCGGTTTTTAAAATGGGAACAGACAGGAAGTCGAAGCATATACATCATTATTCACTCATAATCATATCACACTTTTAACTAGTCAAGTGGGGGGTCATACGGTTGTTTTAAACAAATAAAGAAAATATACTCGGTTGAATAAACGAACATGCTGTATTTGCAAGTGGAGATTTTTGTTTATCAAATGTCGGCCACATCTTAAAAGGAAGGACACTCATTATCTTAATCCCACTAACCATCTATTATTTCTACCTCAAAGCAGAAAACGAGGATATAAAGAAGAGAAAAAAAATATATATATATATAGAAGAGGTATAACGGTGGTTGTTTTGGTGATGTTTTTCGAATAATAAACTGAGATCGATAAGCGGTTTGTAGTTCTCATTTGAAACAGAAAAAGAATGAGACATATGGTGGTGATGTGGTCTGTGATCCAAAATAAAAATATGATAGATGGTAATAGAAATTGAGCATGTGGTGTTGTAGATGTTCATAGCAAAGAAAGGTGGTGAATTGAGATTGTTCCTTTCAAACTGAAACAGATGGAGAGATAGTACCATGGTGGTTTCGACGGTGGTTCAAGTTGGAGATTGGTGGCGATGGGTTTCACGAAAAGAAATAAGAGAAGAATGGTGTAGTAGTGTTGTGTTCATGACGGGAACAGAGATAAGATGGGCAAGGTGACGGTTTAGGTTCTAAATCGAACAGAATAATGGTGCATCAAGTTGTTCGAGCAGCATGAAGGTTGTTTTGTTTGGGTCTCGGCCAGAAACACATGGAAGATAGGAAGAAGTAATTGTGATGAGTTTGTTTGGTGGTCGATGATTATACATTTGGTTCTTGGTTAACAATAGAAGCAAAAGTAATGTGTTTGAGTTTGTGTGTGTTTCATTTTATCTCACTCTGTAAGTCTAAAATCATGTATATATCTATTTTATATTCTTATGTATACGTATTTATATGAATATGTATATATATGTAATTAGAGGAACGGATATAATAAAGTTGAAACACTTGGATTTAATATCTTCTCCTGGATCTGACACCAAGTTAACTTCTAGTGCATCGACAGTTTAATCAAATAAAGAGAAAATTAAATAGAATAAAATAAAAGATGGAGAACGACCCCTAACAAAATTTTTTTGGATGATTCCTGTGATTAATTTCTGATTTGTACTAGATGAATCAATTATCTACAGTTGGGAAAACGATGTGGAACTGAATTCGTACCAGGAGGAACCAAAACAAAACAATGTAAATCAGATAGAGATAGAATCTACTTTATAAATATATCTATATATTAACCGTAATTTTTATTTATTTATTTTTTTTTCTTTTTAGTTAATAAATATATGTCAAAATTATGATTCTGTAAATTAAGTTAGTATTATTAACAATAAGATTACAATTAATTATATTAATAATAATAATAATACTAAAGATAATATTAATAATAATTTATAATAATAATAATAATAATCCTTAATGATAATGGTAATAATAATATTTAATAATAATAACAAGTAATACAAAAGATATAACAGGTTATATTTATTCAATTTCGTATATATATGTACATACAGATTAGAATAATAATATTAGTAATATAAATGTTAATATTATTATTAACATTAATAATAATAATAATAATAATGAAAGTAAAGATATTAATGTTAATATAACAGTTGTATTCAAACTTGTAATTAAATTTATCATATTTACTAATTATATAATACATATTATATAATAACTTATATTTAATATTTAACATTTATAATTTACAAAATATATAAAATTACTTATGTATAGCATTTGTTTATACATATCTATTTACATATTTATTTACACACAATTGTTCGTGAATCGCCAATAGTAGTCAAAGGGTAAATGAGTACACGAACATAGTTCTAAAGGTTTTGAGACTCAATAATATAAACTTTGCTTATCGTGTCTAAATCGTATAAGATTAAGTTTAAATTTGGTCGGAAATTCCCGGATCGTCACAGTACCTACCCGTTAAAGAAATTTCGTCCCGAAATTTGAGTGAGGTGGTCATGGCTAACAAGAAAAATTGTTTTCATGAAAAAAATGAGTTGATAAATAGAGTTTTATCGTCATTGAGTAATATGGATAAAATAATACGATTATTCGAAGAGCACGAATGAAGCTATCATAAATGAGTGGAATGAATAAATGAAGTTTCGTTTTAACTTTTGACGTTGCCTTGGTTGAATTCCGGAATTCAAGGGATTTAAAAGAAAATCTTAGAAATCTATAAGATCTAATTCTTCGGCGAATAAGGAAATTAAGATCTCTCTAATTAAATACGATGATCTGCTTCGATTACTCTGTCTGATATTTCCATTATAAATTAAAATTCTTCCGTTCCATTATTCTCACCATTCCTATACTTTCTTTCTTAGTTCATACATCCAAAATATTGTGAAATTGCTTAATCCATTTCTGATCCTTGTCCTTATCCTTACTTTTACAACAATCATTCTCCTTTTCCAACTTCAACCGGAGGAATCTACTTTCTTCTACTTCGCACTTGGGGTTATAGTGTTTTTAATTCTCCCGTGTCTTTATGTTGCGATAAACATTGATATACACGGTTTGTAATTTCTACGTTGTTGTTGGGTTTTATATCTTCCCTTATATTTCGATGTCCCTGCTTCTGTCTCCTATAATTATTGTCATCCATAGTTAATGCTCTCTCTTATTTGCTGTGATTTATACCCCCTTTCTATTTTGGAGCTCCATGCTTTTGTTTTCTTTTCAAAAGTAATGGTCCAGAATTGGTAAGTATGGAATTTCGAATGAACTTAATGTTCTAAACAAGAAAGGACGAAGTCACACGATTTGATTTTTCAAATTACCAGAATCTCTGAGAATAGAACTATCAAGAATATACTTTCTTGATATGTTCAGAAGTTAAGCAGAATGACAGAGTTATGTAACATGGCACATGATGACGTTATGATCTGTGAATCATCACGTTCCATTAGAAACTCAGCATGACTTACTGTATATAATCACGTTGATCAAGTGTCATTATATTATACTAACTCATGCATCAGTTCCTAACATTACTTTAATAACATTCGTATTTTAAGCTCGAAAGTTTACAGAATATAAAAACTAAACAGTTTCCTTTATGATGTAATACAGATAGTACGAAGAGATAAATAATTTTGGACGAGAATATTTATGAAAATATCCTCAGAAATATCGAAGATATTTATGATGATATTTTGGAATTTCTACGTTCGATGGTTGATGAAGAAGGATTTTCCGCAAGATTTTAACATGACTTCGGAGCAAGATATTCATTGAAGGTTTCATCGGATCCAGAATTACCTGGATTCTTTGAATATATGGTATGGTCCTTGTGTTTGTCCTTTGTCTCCTTTACGGTTAGCTCAATCTATTTTTCAGTACTGAATTTTCTATCGAGCGTTCCCAACATTCCATTCTTAATATCAAACTTTTGGCCGTTTAGACCATCTTATGATTTTATTGTTTCCTCTGCATTTAATGCTACCATATCTGAATCATCGGTTATCAATCCGAGGTGGTTTCAAGAGAATTGTGTTTTTAGATGATTAAATGCTGATGATAATATGGTGGAATATAAAAGGGTTCTCTGGTAACAATAAATGAGCACGCGTATATATAAATGTTATAATAAGGTTGTTTCGTACGAAAAGTCGAAGTTGTCTTGCTGAAGCTGTGACAAAACTGGCTATCTCAAACAGCAGATGTAAAGTTATTTTCGGTAATAATAACGCTAAAGGAATTAGCACTGCTACGTGTTAAACGTTTACGCAGGTTCCGAGTATTCTTTAGGTGCATATACGCATCAATCTTTTCTCCCGTAAATGAAGTGCGGTTGGTTCATCCTCTTGATTGAGGTGTTTTCAAGAATTATGTAAGGTTTGAACGCAGAATATAATCGTGAAGATACAAATAATGTTTAAGACGAAATCAAGTGGCAACTTGAAGAATTGTTTAGTTTCATAGGTTATAATCAATATTTTAATTCATTTTAATTGTCCAATGTTATTAGTCCACAGTCGATAGTCCACAGTTGACAGTCCAATAATTCATATATAGTTTAATATATAATATTCGAATTAATTAATACGTGTCGTGACCCGTATACGTCTCAGATTCGATCACAACCTAAAGTATATATATTATTATAGAATCAACCTCAACCCTGTATAGAGAACTCGATCATTACTGCATATAGAGTGTCTATGGTTATTCCAAATAATATATATAGATGTGTCGATATGATATGTCAAAACTTTGTATACGTGTCCCGATATTTAAAGTGCGTAAAATAAATAACAGAAATTAAATGACAATAAATAAAATTGCGAGAATATAAATTGCGATAAAATAAATTGCGATATTTAAATTGCGATAAATAAAATGTAATACGGAATTAACAGTTAGCTAGGAACAGTTAGCTAGGATTTTGTTAGCGTGGTTTCTTAATAAAATTTAATATTGTTAATTAGTCTGTTTCTAATCAATTTTTTTTATTGTGTCTATTATTTCTTCATTATGCCACTTGTTGGATTCTGATAGGTCAAAATCCAAATATGAAATTGAATTTGAATGAAAATAGTTATTCTTTGGTGAACGGATTTGTATATCGGTGGATATAAGTAGGATAGTAAATGACTGTTGAATCAGATTCGAAGAATGTACAACATAACTTATTAATGTGAAATCTAATTATTCCTCGGGTGTTACCTACCCGTTAAAATATTTTCACCATTAACAGTTTGTACAAAAGAATTTTTAATTACAATCTTTATGAAAACATATATACATATATATTTTCTTCAGATGTAATCATAGATTTAATGAGTTAATATAATATTAATCTCATTTGATTTACAGTTAGAACTAGAATATATAATCTCTAAAACATTAAAGATTACATAATCGCCATGCCGAACGAAGATAAATGATGTAGAACGATTCATAGAACGATGATTATACTCGAGGTACAGAATGAGATGTTGAGGCATGGATTGTTGAAACTTGGGTTGTTGGTGGTACTGGTGCCATTGGTGTTGAGGCTGGTGATGTTACTGGTGTTGGTGATACTGCTGGTGCTTGCAAATTGTATACCATGCTCTCTAAAGTTAATACTCGAGCTCAGAGTTTCTCTAACTTCTTCTACTAACCCTGATTGATTATCAATGTGAGGTAGAGATCGGATATCTTCTCTAGTTCCATTAATGGTAGCTTCAATACGAAAAATTCTTGCAAATAGGGTATAAACAGTGTTGCGAACGGGTTCGCCGGTGAGCGGGTCAAGTACTCCAAGGTTAGGTGGTAGATTCGATTCATGATATGGAGTACCTTCTTCCCTTCTCCATAAAGTGAGTATGTCGCGAACCCACCCCCATTTTTCTCCAGTAATCACGGTAGTTGATTGGTTGGTGTGCTCCCGTCAAGCTGTCTTCGGAGTCAGAGGAACTTGGTCAATTCGTAGAGGCCATCTTACGCGATCTCAGGAAAGATTTTTGGTATGAAGAGTTTAATGACAGCAATTGATAGTTGGATGGTATTCTCAATGCATAATTTTCATAGATATATATAGTACCAGGATCCCTTAAATTAAGGAGAAATTTACGAGAGATATCCGACAAGGTCTACAGTAACAGATACGCTAAGATATGAATTGTCAGATACGCTAAGATATGAATTTTATCTATACACTGTCAATGTAATAGAGGCAGTAAGACGTGTCTAGACCTTAAGGATGATAAGCAAATAATTTTCGACACTAAATGATAAGCAAAACTTTTGACATGCAGACACGGTCGAAGTCCAGACTCACTAATGCATCCTAACGACTATCAATTAGACATACTAATGCAAGACCTGGTTCGCTAAGACCATCGCTCTGATACCAACTGAAATGCCCCGTCCTAATCCATCAGGACGAAGTCATCAACATTTGATCCCAGAGCGATGATCGACTCCAAGTAATGTCCTTAAAATGAGCAAATGCACAGCGGAAGATTTCTTTCATACCTGAGAATAAACATGCTTTCAAGTGTCAACCAAAGGTTGGTGAGTTCATAGGTTTATCATAAAATAATAAAATTCATCATTTTGATAGACCACAAGATTTAAATGTTGCATGGTACAAATGGGCCCGAATCCTATACCCACCTGTAATGTACATGCGATATCTTTTAAATACAGTACACCTTTCTCGTGTACGCAATCTATTTTCATAAATCTTAATAACCGTACACATGTCTCGTGCACAAAAATAACATACACATAACCTGTGTATAAAATCATTCTCTCGATACATAACATTCATATCAATTGGTGGCACTTATCATGTCCACATAATTCAATGGTGGCAATTATCATGTCCACAAAATTCAAAGGTGGCAATTGTCATGTCCACATAATTCAACGGTGGCAATTATCATGTCCACATAATTCAACAATAATCCGCAGAACTTCTGTCTGCATAATAATTCATTCGAGGAATGTTTTACTTGTGTCTATCTCGTCAAACATTTATAAAAGCATTTCATGTATTCGCAGTTCAAAATATATTTCAAAAGCATTTAATAAAGCAGTTGTAAAAACATCGCATGTATTCTCAGTCCCAAAAATGTAAAGAGTAAAAGTGAATCAAATGAACTCACGCATATAAATATTGTAAAACAGTTATTAAAACAGTGCATGTATTCTCAGCCCAAAAATGTAATGAGTAAAAGGGAGCAAATGAACTCACCATACTGTATTTTGTAGTAAAAATACATATGACGACATTAAACACGTGTAGGGTTGGCCTTGGATTCACGAACCTATATCATTTATATATATTAACACATATATTAAACATGTAATAAACATCAAATCCGTTTGTATATTTTAATATATTACTTATTTAAAATAGAAATGTAAAATTTATATAGTTATCATATATATATATATATATATATATATATATATATATATATATATATATATATTTTTATATAAATAACTTTTGTTTGTTAAAAAAAATAATGATTTTAATGATACTAAAATAGTGTTGGTAATAGTAATAATTAGGTTTAATAATGAAAACATAAATTTTTTTGATAATAATACTAGTTGTTTTATTTGAAGTAATAATAATAATGATAATATTAATAATAATAATAATATTAATATTAATAATGATACTAAAATCATATTTAATGATAATAATAATAATAATAATAATAATAATAATAATAATAATAATAAAAATAATAAAAATAATAATAAGATGATAATATTAATAGAATGAATGGATAAGTAACTACCTCAAAGGAGTGGTCCTAAAAATGCCCAAGTCCGGGTTTGAACCCGCGACCTCTCATTTATCAAATACACACACAAACCATCCAAGCCATTCAATTTTCTCTGATTAATATGATACTTATTTTTATATAACCCTTTTCTTTATGTTTTTCCCATTTTCTTCTTCTTCATGAAACACAACCCATAACTATTCCTCACCATCTTACTTATGATTTTCGTTTTCGTTTATCACCCTCAATATCAAAATCACGATTTATCCTCCTCACCATCATTATCTTATTCATAACCATCGTCATCACCTCTTGTTATCATCATCCTAATCGTCACCTTCATCAACTTATTCATATTATCATCATCATTTTAATATATCATCTAATCGTCACCCTTCTCATCCTTTTCATCATATAATACTCTCACGGTCACGTATATCATTCAAGTGATTAAACCAAATGGTACATGTTTGCACAATGATATTCGATATGTAATTAAAACAAATGAGAGTTGGAAAAAAAATTGTCTCGTTTCTTTTGACTAGATGAGACCCACAATAAACAAATAAAACTCTTCCCCACTAGCCTAATGTCAGCCAACTAGTTCCATTCTTAATTCCTTTACAGCCCATCGAAAAAAAATGAAATCATTATCATAAAGTAAGTGGATTATGGGATGGTTTTGGTTCAGTTTTTAAAATGGGAATAGACAGGAAGTCGAAGCATATACATCATTATTCACTCATAATCATATCACACTTTTAACTAGTCAAGTGGGGGGTCATACGGTTGTTTTAAACAAATAAAGAAAATATACTCAATTGAATTAACGAACATGCTGTATTTGCAAGTGGAGATTTTTGTTTATCAAATGTCGGCCACATCTTAAAAGGAAGGACACTCATTATCTTAATCCCACTAACCATCTATTATTTCTACCTCAAAGCAGAAAACGAGGATATAAAGAAGAGAAAAAAAATATATATATAGAAGAGGTATAACGGTGGTTGTTTTGGTGATGTTTTTCGAATAATAAACTGAGATCGATAAGCGGTTTGTAGTTCTCATTTGAAACAGAAAAAGAATGAGACATATGGTGGTGATGTGGTCTGTGATCCAAAATAAAAATATGATAGATGGTAATAGAAATTGAGCATGTGGTGTTGTAGATGTTCATAGCAAAGAAAGGTGGTGAATTAAGATTGTTCCTTTCAAACTGAAACAGATGGAGAGATAGTACCATGGTGGTTTCGACGGTGGTTCAAGTTGGAGATTGGTGGCGATGGGTTTCACGAAAAGAAATAAGAGAAGAATGGTGTAGTAGTGTTGTGTTCATGACGGGAACAGAGATAAGATGGGCAAGGTGACGGTTTAGGTTCTAAATCGAACAGAATAATGGTGCATTAAGTTGTTCGAGCAGCATGAAGGTTGTTTTGTTTGGGTCTCGGCCAGAAACACATGGAAGATAGGAAGAAGTAATTGTGATGAGTTTGTTTGGTGGTCGATGATTATACATTTGGTTCTTGGTTAACAATAGAAGCAAAAGTAATGTGTTTGAGTTTGTGTGTGTTTCATTTTATCTCACTCTGTAAGTCTAAAATCATGTATATATCTATTTTATATTCTTATGTATACGTATTTATATGAATATATATATATATATATATATATATATATATATATATATATATATATATATATATATATATATATATATATATATATATATGTAATTAGAGGAACGGATATAATAAAGTTGAAACACTTGGATTTAATATCTTCTCCTGGATCTGACACCAAGTTAACTTCTAGTGCATCGACAGTTTAATCAAATAAAGAGAAAATTAAATAGAATAAAATAAAAGATGGAGAACGACCCCTAACAAATTTTTTTTGGATGATTCCTGTGATTAATTTCTGATTTGTACTAGATGAATCAAGTATCTACAGTTGGGAAAATGATGTGGAACTGAATTCATACCAGGAGGAACCAAAACAAAACAATGTAAATCAGATAGAGATAGAATCTACTTTATAAATATATCTATATATTAACCGTAATTTTTATTTTTATTTTTTTTCTTTTTAGTTAATAAATATATGTCAAAATTATGATTCTGTAAATTAAGTTAGTATTATTAACAATAAGATTACAATTAATTATATTAATAATAATAATAATACTAAAGATAATATTAATAATAATTTATAATAATAATAATAATAATCCTTAATGATAATGGTAATAATAATATTTAATAATAATAACAAGTAATATAAAAGATATAACATGTTATATTTATTCAATTTCGTATATATATGTACATACAGATTAGAATAATAATATTAGTAATATAAATGTTAATATTATTATTAACATTAATAATAATAATAATGAAAGTAAAGATATTAATGTTAATATAACAGTTATATTCAAACTTATAATTAAATTTATCATATTTACTAATTATATAATACATATTATATAATAACTTATATTTAATATTTAACATTTATAATTTACAAAATATATAAAATTACTTATGTATAGCATTTGTTTATACATATCTATTTACATATTTATTTGCACACAATTGTTCGTGAATCGCCAATAGTAGTTAAAGGGTAAATGAGTACACGAACATAGTTCTAAAGGTTTTGAGACTCAATAATATAAACTTTGCTTATCGTGTCTAAATCGTATAAGATTAAGTTTAAATTTGGTCGGAAATTCCCGGATCGTCACATGAACTCACCAACCTTTGTGTTGACACTTGTTAGTATGTTTATTCTCAGGTTTCCTAGAAGTCTTCCGCTGTTTGCTTATGTGTTAGACAAGCTATGTGCATGGAGTCTTACATGACATATTTTTCAAGGAAACGTTGCATTCACCAAATCATCACCATGTATCTTATTTTGACTGCATTGTCAATGGAAGTATTATTGTAAACTATTATTTACGGTGATTGTCTATATGTAGAAATCATCAGATGTCGAAAACCTTTGATTTAAATATTCATTTATGGTGTGCTTTTTTAAAAGAATGCAATGTTTACAAAATGTATCATATAGAGATCAAATACCTCGCAATGAAATCGATGAATGACGTGTTCGTCCATATGGATTTGGAGCAATCGTCACAGTTGGTATCAGAGCATTGGTCCTAGTGAACCAGGTCTTGCATGAGTGTGTCTAACTGATAGTTATTAGGATTCATCAGTAAGTCTGGACTTCGACCGTGTCTGCATGTTAAAAGTTTTGCTTATCATTTCTTGTCGGAAATTACATACTTATCATTCTTAAGTCTAGACACGTTTTTCTGCATTTATTGCATAAATAGTGTATAGACAAAAATTCATATCTTAGCGTATCTGTTACTGTAAACTTTTCCTGACATCTTCCGAAAATTTCTCCGTGATTTATGGAATTTGGTATTATATATACATATGTAAATTATGTATTGAAGAATACCAAACTAAATTCTATAATCTAATTCATATAAAAAATCATCTCCCTAATTATACAAGATAGATCCCGTATCTAGTTCAAATTCCTTAAACTCTGACAGCTATTCCGATATGGATATTAACCTGAATTCCGAAGACAGTGTAACCGGAATGGATCAACCAATTAGCCATCATCTATTCTGGATGAATTGGGGATGGGTTCTTAGCCTACTTAATTATTGGAGACAAGAAGAAGGCAATCCCTTCCATCCACCACATTGCCCTCTTGGCGAAGAACCTGAAGCACTTACCGGCGAACCTGTTCGAGACACCATTTTCTCTCTCATTTCCAGAGTATCTCGTCACGATAATATACTATCTCAAATTCTGAATCTTATTCATCCACTCGTCCGAACCACCAATCATCCCGGTGTAGTAGAAGAAGTCAAAGAGCTTCGCGCTCGGGTAGTGGCTTTAGAGAATATGGTGCAAAGGTTACAAGCACCAGCAGCATCACCGGCATCAACAGTACCACCGACAATAACACCAACAGTACCATTACCACCACCAACAACATCCGCATCGCAAACCTCAACTTCACAATCTGTCCCACGAGCATCAACGTCATACGCATCGTAGTTACCAAGAAATACCAGCAATAATAACCGATGAAGTATTAACTCATTTCCCCTGAAGAAATTTTATGTATATTTAATATATATGAATTTTGAAATCAAAATAAATCTTTTCGTACTAAGCTATTACGTGTGAATCTTAACTGGTAGGTACTACTCGGTTAGTTCATATTACTAATATGCAATGATGTACATCCTTCCTTAACAACTTAACCATTGTTAACTACAATCTCTGTTTCAACTTAATGAATTCCATTTCATAATAAACCAAGTGAATTATTCAATTACATAATTGATTTTACATTTTCATTTTCGATATACTCGAAACTTTCCAGAAAACATCATTTTTACCTTGCGAAGTTAGCAAGAGTTCCATAAGCACCAACATGATTCACTGAGGAAATATCAATAAAACTGAATAACGAAGTATTGCTTACATTAGTAAAATACTCCACGAAGATTATGAAATCTTTAATGTTTTAGAGATTATTCATTTCTAATCCAGCCAAAAAAAAGTAAATGAGCTTAATATGATATTAACTCATTAAATCTGTGTTACATCTGAAGAAAATATACATACATTTTCATAAAGACGGTAATAAAAATTCTTTTGTACAAAGTATTAATTGTGAAATCTTTAACGGGTAGGTAATACCCGAGAAATATATAAGTTCGCAATTAATATGTTACACTGTACATTCTTCAACTTTGATTCAAAAATTATTAACAATGCTCACAACGATATACAATCGTTTTCATATAAATTCAATTACATATTCTGATATTGACGGATCAGAATCCAAGTCATAACTCTGAACCGGTGACATCATTCTTAGATCTCTACATCTTTCAAATCTATACTTTGACTTCAAAACTGTACAAGATCCTTTAGCGATGTTTTTACCGAAAATAACATTGCAATTTCTTTTTCAAAGTATCCAGTTTTACCCCACTTTCAACCAGTCAATTTCGACTTTTCAGATTAGTCTTATTATAACCTTGACATATACATTTATGTTATCGGGGAACCTTTTATGTTCCACCACATTAGCAGTAAATTTACCAACAACTTCATTGATCCTTGACCTTCTAAAAAATCCTTATACTCATTGAAACCCTATCATGTACTCATCCACATCTTGTAATGGTAATTGCCATACCAACTACCGGGAATTAGAAATCAGTATTTTGAATCTCGCAGCATTTTCTACGACAACAGTTATATATAAATAACATCTATCTTCTAGACTTACATACTTCGAAGGTGAAGTTTCTGAAAAACATCCCAAACTATGAACTAGTTCTCTGAAATTGGAACAATGCTGATAAAGCAGCAAAAACGGTAAACGGCTTTAACAGTCAAAAGTTTGATGATAAAGAATAGTATGGTGGTAAAGCTGAGAAAAAGAGAAGGTTTGGAATTGAAAAACGGATTGAGCAGACCATGAAGGAGGCTGTGGACAAATCACAAAGACTAAATCTACCTTCAAAGAATCCAAATGATTCAGTGTCTGCTGAAATCATTAGCGAATACCTTGCTCTTTACTCTAAAACCTTTGCAGACAATATTCTTCATCATCATTTTATCTTAAATATTCTAAGATATCATCGTATCTCCCATTATAAATATCCTTCATATTTCTGAAGATATTTTTCGAAACCATTCTTATCTGAAATCATTATCTCTTCGCGCTATCTGTGTTACATCATAAAAGAAACTATTTTAGTTTCTAAAATCTAAAAAATTCAAAAAAATGGATGTTTTGAAGTAATGTTGGGAACTGAAGCATGAGTTAGTATAATATAATGACACTTGATCAACGTGATTATATTACAGTAAGTCATGTTGAGTTTCTAATGGAACGTGACAAAGGTTCACAGATCACACCCTCATCATAAACCATATTACATAACTCTTTCATTCTATATAATCTCTAAATATATCAAGAAAATATATTTCTTGATGATTCGGTCTTTTCCGAATATTCTGGTAATTTGACAAATCAAGATCGTGTCATTTCAATTTCTTTCTTAGAACATTAACTATGTTCATTCCAAAATCCATACCTACGAATTCTGGACCATTATTCGCTTGACTTAAAATCGGGAAGAGAAATCGAAAGCATGGAGCTCTGAAATATAAAGGAGAATATAAGCCCGATAATAACCCCGAAATTTACAAACCGTGTATATCAATGCGTATAGCAATATAAAGATACGGGAGAATGAAAAACACTATAACCCCAAGGTAATGGTAGAAGAAAATAACTTTCTCTGGCGGTAGATGAAAAATAAAAGAATGACAGATATGAAAGTTAGGAGTATATCGAGAATCGGAACTGGATGAAGCATTTCACAATCTTTTGGAAGTATGAAATGAGGAAGAAGATGTAGGAGTGGTGAAATAATGAAACGGAAGTGGCTAATTTATAGCAAAATATCAGACATAGCAATTGTGGCAGATTACACATTTAATCAAAGGAAATCTTAATTTTCTTAATTCCCGAAGAATCAAATCTTATTTAGATTATGAAGATTTTCTATTCCTTAAATTCCGGAAATCAATCGTTACTACGTCAAGAGATAAGATGCATCTCTATTCTCCATTTCATTCTACTACGATAACTTCTCTCATACACTTTGAGTAATCGGATTGTTTTATCTGTATTATTCAATGGTGATAAAATTCTATTTATCAACTCATATTCGTCATGAAAACATTTTTATTGTTAGCCATGACGACCTCACTCAAATTTCGGGACAAAATTCTTTAACGGGTAGGTATTGTGATGACCCGGAAATTTCTGACTAAATTTAAACTTAATCTTTATATGATTTAATGTTTCCGACACGATAAGCAAAGTCTGAAAAGTTGAATCTCAAAATTTTGAACTATTCAATTACCCTTCAATTGTTCTCAACGATTCGCGAATAATTATATGTAAATAGATACATATACTATAACTTGAAAACGTAACAAAGTGTTAAGTAAATGATACTGTGCATTAAACTAATTGATTTGAATATCTAGTTGATATATTTAACTACGAAGTTAAAAGATTATGCCAAATGATTGAATTAAAAGATATTTATTGAGTCCCTTAAGCATTATAATATTATTACGAGTCTCTGTTGTGAGGTCCACACTGATTTAAGAAATCATTCATTTTTAACGATATTTGGAATAAATGATAAAGTGTTTGATGACGAAAGTTAGATAAAAGTTAGTGAAAAACTAAACTGCATAATATTCAATTGATTGTGTTACAAATGTGTGAAAACGTTTTCAGGTATTATAGAATTGATTGTTAATATGTATTTGTTTAAATAACGTAATTTAGACGATACAAAAATAAAGAATATTAACTGTTAGAATTAGATATATGAATAGCTTGCGATGTGTATTTCAAAACGTGTTTATTAATATTGAAAATATATATTTAACAATATGATAAAATATAATATTAACTTGGTAATAAAACGATTTGATATTATATATGTATTAACAAATAGAGAGACGATGATTTATATAAGTAAATGACCAAAACACTCAAGTGTATAAGTTACAATTCTAGTGATATAGTTTATGGATAATTTAAATCTATATTTTGACAAAGGTACGAGTCACGAAACATAAAGTACAAGTTTTCTCAGCGTAATAAAGGACGTTCGAAAAACCGGAACCGGGACATAAGTCGCGTGATGACGTATGACTTATCGGAACAAAAATTAAAAATCAACTATGCACGGGAATATAATATAATATATAATTAATTAATTTAAATTATATATATTATATTAATATTTAATTATGTCGACAAACTAGAAGTTAAAAGAATGTGAGCTAGATCAGAGGGCCATGCTATCGCATGGCCTTGATGCCCAAAAACCATGCGATCGCATGGGGTACTTTTTCAGGCCAAGTCCTATAAATTGATCGAATTGGCTCTGGTCTCATTCATTTCATATACTCCGTAATTATTTACTTATTTATATTATTATTATTATTATTATTATTATTATTATTATTATTATTATTATTATTATTATTATTATTAATCTTATTATTATTAGTATTATTAATTAGTATTATACATAAAATACTACGACGGGGTCATGAGCGTGTCACTTTCAAAATGGGTTTCGAGCGGGATAAGCTAAGGAAATTATGGGTTATAATTATGGAGGTTATGGGTAATATTCACAAGTCAAACCTAGTGTTTATCATCTCCGTTGCGTCTACGTACTTTCCTACAATATTGAATCTCATTATTGATACGTAAGCACTCATATTTTATCTTTTATATATTAATTGTGTATCCATATCTAGTGCTCGAGTATATATATTTATACATGCTTGTATGCTAAATTTCGTCGTTAAACAGTTTATGATGAATCACGAATTAAATACATATGTTATTGGTAAAAGGTATATGATATGCATGTTTTTGGAAAGCTGGCGAAAAATCAATAACTTTTCATTTAGATATCGAATAGTTTCGATGAACGGATTAAAAGATATGATCAACTAAATTATAATTGACGTTAATTGGAATTTCTTTTGAATCTGCAATTAATATTTAAACAACTTGTTTGTAAGATTGATAAATTGGATTTTTGAATATTACCAACCGAGTAAATGAATCCTTATATAAGGTACGTCTCGTTTTGTTGAACTATTGTCAAAATTGACTTTTTGAAACGACTTTGGATAACTTTTATATGTCGATCTCGAGCATTAGGATTGTGATACACTATGACCTGACCTAGCTTGATAAACATTTATTGACCAACATATGTTCTCTAGGTTGAGATCTACGGTTATTTGGTAATCCGAGTTTCGATCACATTTTGGTGAACGACTTTATATGCTGCTAAGGTGAGTTTCATTTGCTCCCTTTTTAATTGCTTTTGCAATCTATATTTTTGGGCTGAGAATACATGCACTTTATTCTAAACGCAATGGATACAAGTACATACTAAATTCTACACCGAGTTTGAACCGAAAATCCCTTAGCTTTGGTAACTAGTAACTGCCGGTTATAAGAACTGGTAGGCGCGAGTAGTTGTATATGGATCCATAGGGCTTGACATCCCCGTATGTTCCAGGTATAGAAATCCTAGCCTGAACTATAAAACAGACGTATACTATTTGAGTTTAGTACACGTTGGATTGCGTGTATTATACATGTTTGTTGCATGTATGTTAAAACAGGGGTACTTATTATAACGTTAAAGCTTAGTTACCAGGGTGCTCAATCTTGTAGAATATTTGATAAACGTTTCTGGATGAAACAAATGAAATCTTGTGATCCACCTTTATATACAGATTATATGAAACAATAAAACTATGAACTCACCAACCTTTGTGTTGACACTTGTAAGTATGTTTATTCTCAGGTTTCCTAGAAGTCTTTCGCTGTTTGCTTATGTGTTAGACAAGCTATGTGCATGGAGTCTTACATGACATATTTTTCAAGGAAACGTTGCATTCACCAAATCATCACCATGTATCTTATTTTGACTGCATTGTCAACGGAAGTATTATTGTAAACTATTATTTACGGTGATTGTCTATATGTAGAAATCATCAGATGTCGAAAACCTTAGATTTAAATATTCATTTATGGTGTGCCTTTTTAAAAGAATGCAATGTTTACAAAACGTATCATATAGAGGTCAAATACCTCGCAATGAAATCGATGAATGACGTGTTCGTCCATATGGATTTGGAGCGATCGTCACAAATACTAAGAGCAGACAATCACAGTAAAGTATTTTATCAAATGCAATCACATGTGATTCATATATTAAGGTAGTTGGAGAAAGTTATTTTTAAAAAATGATTGGCTATTTTAAAAGAACAAGCAATTTAAGCATATTTGTATTTCTTAAAGACAACAATTAGAATTCTCGTTAGAGAAGGTCAAATATTAATACTTAAGTTTTTAGCAACATTACACCCCCAACTTTCTGTTTTGTTTATAGACACTGGAGTATTTTATCAAATGCAATCACATGTGATTCAATTATTAACTGAAAAATAACTAGAACAATTTAGCTACTAATAACTTACCACTGGCAGTCTCTCATATAACAAATTGCTTAACAATCACAAGTTACATACTAATAGCAGGATATATTACTTATGTATATTACATATTATCATTCAATTACATGTAATTTTACAAGAAATCACTTAAAGTCAAAGTAAACACTGTCTCATTAAACTTTAATCGCATGTGATTAAGGAAGAAACAATTTTCATACCTTGAGTATTCTGGATTTCGTTGATTTCTTCATCACTGATTTTGTATTCTTCTTCCATTACTTAAATTGAAGATGAAGATCAACTGATTCAACAATGAATTCGTACGTTAAGCAATTTTGGAGTGAACGGCCGTGTTTTGAATCTCACAATTAGTAATGGATCGAAGTTACAGATCAGAATCGTATAATCGGCAATTGGAGAGATAAAGGTGTTAATGGTGGTGAAGATGACTGATTTTGGTTGGAAAAACCTCAATCGCCATTGCCAGGAGCTTGTATAGCCATCGTAGGGTTTTTGGAGGTTCAATTTTGATCACGTTCAATGTGTGCTCTGTTATGTTTCTGTACTTACAAAGGTTCAATTGCTAATTGACGAATTTACCCTCCTTGTGTTATTTGGTAGTCTAATCTGGTTCATTGATAAAAAATGATCCAAGGGCTGAGAAGTGCTCCTTGGATCTCAACCTTTTCCTTGTTTTCTCCTGATTACAACTCTATATATTAGTATTAGAATAATATGAACAAATCTCTAAACACACAAGCAACCTTCGAATTGCAAATGATTAAAAACTTCGAATAGAACAAATTAATTGCATTGTCATCGTATTAACACAATTCAACAAATAACTAAATCAAGACAATAAAAAATCCCTATCCCTATAAAACTTAGCCACACCACAATTTCAAACAATTCAACCTCACCACAAACCAAATGCAACTATAGTCTTTGGTTGCATAAATCAAATACCAAAAACAGAAAGCTAACTATGTTCATAACTAAATGACCAAATTATTTGCAACATAAACTTGTAATCGCTATTCACTCAAAAGCTTCCGTTACCGATGAGCCATAGCCAATCGAGAGCGACACCCGTGAAAATCCCGGATAGAAGAAACACAACCAAAATGTTTCCTAAAGCGTTCGCTTCTGGACCCTGAAAAAAATGATCACGAAAAACACAATATATCAAGAGTCTGTACAAAATACATTTATAAAAATACGATTTTTTTCACACATTTTTAAACTTACCGAGTAACCTTTTGAAGCTACAGTCATGACACATACAGTGAGATGACCATTTGTCCATCCAAGTGCAGCAATAAGAAAAATCATCCAACCCTGGTCACCGTATTTTGCAGTGAAATAAAATGCGGGAATGAACAATACACGCGATAATATTAAAATCATTAGGGCCTTTCGCGATTCTATTTTTGTAAATTTGATTAGAGGAGTGTATCTTCCTATCAAATCCAAAACGTTGTACATTGCGATTAGAACTAGTGGGTACCTGTCCAAAAAAAAGACATTGTTACATTCACATTGAGCCTTTTAAGCAACTCATAAAGTTGTGTAGTTAAAAGGAGACAACTTTGACCCATTTAAAGGCAAATGGGTTCAATGGGCTATACTTTGTATGTAGAGGGCCAAATGGGTAAATTTGAAAACATAATCTGTAAGTGTTTACATTTGGCTGACCCAGTGGCACGAACATTTTTTCGAAGGGTGCAAAATGTTAAAAATATTTAAAAAACAAGTAAACGGGGAAAAATGTCCACTTTAAACATATAAATACAGTAAACGTCGAACTTTAACAGATAAATACACTTAAATAAATTTGGGTCGTCGGGGGCGGCCTACTCCATTGACCCTTTTATGGTCCGACCCTCGCTGACCCAACCTGACCCGTATATAGAATTAGCCATTTTAACACATACGAAATTTTGTACTTACCCATTTTGACCCATGTACCATGGACTATTAGTGCACATATAACGAATAAATTCAATCTAGACAAACAAAATATATTCGTTTAAGGCGAAATTACCATGAGCCTAATTTATGATGTCCTGTATTTTCATACAAGAAGCCAGGGAAGATCGATAAAGTGAGAACATAAATCAAGTACAAATCCAACCCATAATCAACGTTCTGTATCAACAATTGTTTGTTGCTCAATCGTTCAGGAAGCTTAACCTCAACATCATCCTGAAAAAAACACATAAATATAACATTTATTTTAAAAAGTGAAAACAGTTCCAAAACTTAATATCTTAAAGAAAAAAAAAATGAATCATTTACAGTTTGGTTCGGTTGAGTTTGGATGCCTGCTGCAGCGAGATCAGACGTAACAGTTTTTGACCCTTCTCGTGCAGCTTTGGCGCGATAGTACTTCACAATCGGTAACTTACCAAACACAAATGCATACAGAAAAATGCATATAAACTCGCAGAACGTAGAGATAGCCAGAAATAACACTAAATAAAAGAAATCAAGATTTAAAAGTTGACCTTTTTACTTCAATTAGTATTGTTATTATTTATTATCATTAGAAGAATAAAATACTTACTAGTCCCTTTTCGTAGACCATTCGACGCTTTGTCAAAAGAAGCTTTTGTAATTAACCTTAAAGCAGAGGTTAGAACACCAGATGCTGCTAAACCAGCAAAGAAAGACTGCAAAGTCAACGAGTCAACAAACTTGTAGTCAAAACTTTCATACCATCAAAAAAAATTTTGGCCAAAAAAACAAACATTAAATTATAAAAGATCGAAAATCTGATCGAGATACAAATTGATACAGATTCTAATCAGTCTGCTTTACAAGATCAATCTCTCTATTTGAAACTAACAATTGAGAACAAACAACCAACCATACAACATTAGACATTGACACTAAACCAACCATACAAATTGTACAATTTTTTGAGTAAAAAATTATTATTGAAATTACTTGCATATCACATAAACACCTACATCATGAGTTTACAAAGGTTCTCTAAAATAGAAGTTCACATATTTTAGGTTAAAATTTATATAGAAGGAAAAAAAAAAAAAAATTCAGACCTGCATGAATACTGGATCCATAAAGGCCAGATCACCAACCATTCCACCTTGAACATGAGCATCAGCAACACCAAAACCAGCAACCAAAACACAAATGGCGATGTAATTTACAATTCCGCCCTTCCCCGATGAGGCCAAATCAACCTGAATCAAGTTTTCAAGCCACCTTTTCAATTAGTCGTTCTCTGTTTTAAGAAGAACTTAATCATGCACAAATCGACAAAATTTTGACTTACCACAATGAGACCTCCAGTGCATAAAAAGAACAAGATGTAACCATAAATATTACGTTTTCGAGTATTGATTTTTGCTTCCCTATATGCAAGAATAGCCATTGTTCCTATGGCGAACGGTTGGTACACAAGTGTAAGTACTCTTGATGGATGGTAATCCTATGAGAATATAAAAATTACCATATTATTCTGTTATCAAACAAACATACAAAAAATAAATAAATAAACAACAACAGAATTTTGAATTATTTTTTTTACTTACAGGAAATACTGCATAGTAATAATCTCCTATGGTTAACATACTATTCCATGCAACCAAAGATCCAAATCCAAGAATCCCACATACAAATACTGCATATGACTTCCCCTGAAAATATATAATATAAAATAAACATAAATTTTCGATAAGGTCGTGTTTCATTGGCATAGTACATAGAATTCAATAGAATTGGAATCTCAATTCTATTCCATATTGTTGTTTGATGAAATGATAGATAATTCCAATTCCAAAAAACATAAAACGCAGATGTACAACGCATAACCGGGTTATCATGTAACTGTTTTTGAACCATTCCCTAGTGAGGTTCGAACTAAGACCTCTTGTGAGAATATCAGGTATCATGATGCCAAACTGTTGGTGCATTAACGTAAGGCCCTCGTTCATTTAGACTACGTACGTGGACATAAAGTTTTACACTTTGAGTACATCCGTATGGTTAGAGCACTTTAGCACGGATATGTTACATCCGTACGGATGAAGGACGCATCCGTACGGATAGACCTTGCAGACTCTATATATAGGCTAAGTCGGGTTCATTGTTGAGGTTACGAACCTTAACACCCTTGCGGCCGTTTTCTTGTGTTCCTAAACGTATACTTACATCCCTGATCGATTCCTAATCGTTCCAAGTCGTATCCAAGGCTAAATCAATCATCTGAGCAAGTGTTTTTGATATATGAACACTATATCTAGGATTGGGCACTCGATATAGCATTAAACGATTGTTTAATACTGCTTAAACGATCCTACACAAACCACTACTAGTACAATGATTTCCAGCTCAATAAATCATGTTCCGTTAACCAAATACACCACAAGAATAAAAACCATAAGCACGCAGCTAATTTTATCTCCAACAGGTAGTGTGAACGTTATATTCGATCGACTAAAAGGATGAGTATAAATAGAAGCAAATGAAAAAAATTAAAGTGGGTAAAAAACCTTAAGTTTACCAAAGGGAAAAGAAAACGAAGTAGGATCGACTAAAAGGATGAGTGTAAATAGAAGCAAATGAAACAAATTAAAGTGGGTAAAAAACCTTAAGTTTACCAAAGGGAAAAGAAAACGAAGTTGGGGTACTGTTCACATGGTAATGACAATTAGTATATGTAGTAGTAAAGTAGTAGTAATAGTAATAAAATAATAGTAATAGTAATAGTAATAATAGTAATAACATGTATAAAGATGGTAAAAACTCGAAACACAATTGAGCACAAACCTCAAGTTTAGCCGGAGGCTGCTCAACGGTAGCATCAATGCTATTGGTTGTCATACTGCAAAAACAGAGATCAAATCAAAAAATGTAGTAATAAAAATTCATAAACCCCACATGAAAATTTGCAAGGATCTTGACGTATGTGCTGTACCCAAAAGCTAAAAACTTGGTCTTTATAGTAAATAAGATGAGATGCAAGATGCCAGTTTTTAGGATTTTATCATTTCTTCAAGAAAAATAAGATAAAACAAAACAAAAATCAAACAAGATAAGAAAACAAGAATGGAATCAAGTGGGATACTGCGTGTTTACGTGAAGTGTGTGAAATTGACCACAAAAGTAGAAAACTTGAAACAGTTAGTACCTTTTAAAGATTTATTTATATTATATTTTACAGATATGAAATAAAACAGATTCGTTGATGATGAATGTGTATAGAATCTGCAAAACAGATGTATATGATAATATAATAATTGGAAATAAAGTCGGAAGTATAACAAACTTAGATTCTCCCGGATCATAATCGTATCTCTATTATTAATCAAATTAAAATTTAAATATATAAAAATATAAAAAGATATTTTTTTCAATAAATAAGGAGTTCGGTATAGGTGTTTATTTATCCGTTTAATTTACTTGATTTTTTGAGTTTTATTATTACAAATTTTGAAAGCTAAACGGAAAATCCAAACTAAAAATGAATTCAATTTTAAAATCTAATTCGAATTCGGTTCGGTTTCGATTAAAACCAAATACTCAAAATATCATAATATAACTTAAATAATCATAACAAATTGATTTTAAATTTGAATTTTGATTTCAAAGTCAATTTTTAGTTTATATACTTATAATTTAGGGTTTGTTTTATGTGTGACCTAAGACATAAGAACATTATTACATCTAAAATTATCTATTACTACATATTATTTTTCCGAAATTACCATCCATCTTATCACTTTTAATAACTCAAATTTAGGGGCATATATGAAAAATCATGAAAAACAGCATGCCGAAACTGATGGGAAAATAGGTCACAACGAGCAATCTACACAGCAGAAACTAACCCGTTTGACAAACATTTCCCGACCCGTATGAAACTGTGAGGATGCTAACAAACAAGCTATATCAAATCCAACCCAAATCAGTCCCCAAATCAGTAGCTAAACAATAATCAAGCACACACTAAATACACGAGACTTTTTACGTGAAAAACCCCTCAAAATCGAGAGTAAAAACCACGGGACTCGTAAGCCACTTAAATTCCACTATCATCAACAAAGAGAGCAATACAATAATCCTTCTCTAGATCAACTAGAGGCATACAACATCATCATACTCTTGAACAACAATAATCAACAAGTATATGAAACAATTAAAGACAAAAGAAGAATTTCATCACTCAAAATTCTGCTATTGTTCGGCCTGCTGTAACTTGAGCTACAGACCACTTGAGACGAATTCAACGGTTGAAAATGTTGGCACTGATGTCAGGAAGACACAGCCCAAAAATGAAGAAGATTCAACGGTCGGATCTCCGGGGATCGAAGGTTTTATGGCCTGCTGTCACTGTAGACGGGAATTGGGGTTTTCACTCTATTTCTTGATTTATCTCTCTGATCTCTCTGCTTTTTGATAATGAAAACCAGCTGCACACTTGGAGTTTAAAATGCCTAGGATGCTTGACCAAGTCAACAAGCATTTTGGGCCTAAATTTGTTGGGCTTAGAACATTGGGCTAAAACTTCCACATAAATGGAAACCAAATTAAAACCCAACAAATCTCCCCCTTTCCAATTATGAGGAAGGGATCGCCATCCCGGCGATCGAGCAACATACCTTAAGCTTCTCACTTGCTAAAGCCTTTGTGAACATGTCGGAACCATTTTCATCGGTATGAACTTTCTCAAGTTCAAACAAACCATCTTCAAGACGTTCTCTAATCCAATGATACCGCACATCAATATGTTTTGTCCGCTTATGATACATAGAATTTCTAGCCAAATGAATCGCACTCTCATTATCACAAAGAACCACATATCGTGATTTCTTAAACCCAAGGTCTTGTAGAAACCTTTTCATCCACAATAGTTCTTTGCACGCTTCTGTTGCTGCCATATACTCAGCCTCGGTCGTAGACAATGCAACACACTTTTGTAACCTTGATTGCCATGTTACCCGGATTTGACATAAACCGACTAATAACACCTACCGCATGAGCTATATCAGGCCTAGTACACACCATAGCATACATCAAGCTACCAACCGCTGAAGCATATGGAACTTTATCCATCTCCTCAACATCCTCCTTTGAAGAAGGGCAATCTCTATCTGTTAGCTTAAAGTTGTTAGTAAGAGGGGAACTAACCACTTTAGCATTCTCCATGTTGAATCTACTAAGCACCTTTTCAATGTATTGCTCTTGTGATATATGTAATGTCTTAGCACCTCTATCTCTAGAAATCCGAATGCCAAGAATCTGTTTTGCTGGTCCTAAGTCTTTCATAGCAAAAGACTTGCTCAATTCTTGCTTCAACTGCGCAATTCTTTTAATATTTTTACCAACAATCAACATATCATCAACGTATAACAACAATATGATGAAATCATCATCACCAAACCTCTGAAAGAAAACACAATGATCTGAAGTTGTCTTTCGGTAGCATTGCTTTCTTATAACCGACTCAAACTTCTTATACCACTGTCTCGGTGCTTGCTTCAACCCATATAGACTTTTCTGAAGTCTACAAACATAATTTTCTTTACCCTTAACCCGAAAACCTTCAGGTTGCATCATGTAGATTTCCTTATCCAAATCACCGTAAAGAAAAGCAGTCTTGACATCCATCTGTTCAACCTCAAGATCAAGACTAGCAGCTAACCCAAGAACCACTCGAATAGATCCCATCTTCACAATCGGAGAGAAAATTTCATCAAAATCAATACCCTTTTCTGGCTGAATCCTTTAACGACTAACCTAGCTTTGTACCTTGGTTGTGAAGTATGCTCATATGTCTTCACTTTGAATACCCATTTGTTTCTCAAAGCTCTTTTGCCTTTAGGTAACTTCACCAGGTCATAAGTATTGTTCTCATACAAAGAATTCATCTCATCTTGCATAGCTTCACCCCACTCTTTCTTATGCCCATCTTTCATTGCTTCTGAATAACACTCTGGCTCTCCCCCATCAGTGAGTAATACATACTCATCAGCAGAATATCTAACAGAAGGATGACGGTCTCGAGTAGACCGCCTAAGTGGGACAAATGAGGGCACATCTGGTACTGGAATCTCTAACTACTCCGGAGCATCATTATCATCAGTACCATGTTCATTATCATGAACATCATCATTAACATGTGAATCAACATGTTGTGGAGTAACCAGATCCAAATTAGCAAGATCGGCATTGTGTTGAGGAACTGACTCTGCCTTCTCAACATCTTTCAACATTTGATCTTCTGAAAAAACAACATCTCGGCTTCGTACAAGTTTCTTTTGAACTGGATCATATAACCTGTACCCTAAATCATCTTCACCATAGCCGAGAAATACACATGGCTTAGTCTTCATATCAAGCTTTGACCTTTCATCTTTGGGAACATGAACAAATGCTTTACATCCAAAGACTCGTAAATGACGGTAAGAAACATCTTTGCCGCTCCAAACCCTGTTAGGAACATCAAAACGCAAAGGAACACAAGGGGTTAGATTAATAATATGAACTGTCGTATTTAAAGTCTCACCCCAAAAGGAATCGGACAACCCTGCATGTGAAAGCAAACATCTAACTCTCTCAACCAAAGTTCTGTTCACCCTCTCTGCTAAGCCATTCAACTGAGGTGTCTTTGGTGGAGTCTTTTGATGCCGAATACCATTCTCCTTACAGTAAGCATCAAATCTGCCAATGTATTCACCGCCATTATCAGTCCGAATACACTTGAGTTTCTTCCCCGTTTGCCTTTCAACTAGTGCATGAAATTTCTTAAACTTCTCAAATACTTGATGTTTTGACTTTAAGGTGTAAACCCACACCTTCCTGGAATGATCATCAATGAATGTAACAAAGTAGGAACATCCACCAAGTGTTCTAGTCTTCATAGGCCCACAAACATCCGAATGAACTAGATCAAGTACGTTCTCCATTCGAAAAGAAGAATGACTCTTAAACACAACTCTGGTCTGTTTCCCTGCCAAACAGTGAGAACACTTACTCAAATCAATACCACAAACACCCGACAACACATTCTTCTTGAACAAGATCGACATCCCCTTTTCACTCATGTGGCCAAGTCTTTTATGCCACAACTCAGTAGAATCAACATTGTCCACTGCGTTAACAATGTTCTGGATGATCTTCGGACGCGTGATGTATAATCTTGTGTCTTTCTTGCCTCTTCCCACTATCATAGAACCAAGAGTTAGTTTCCAAATACCATTACCAAAACCGTTATAATAACCATCATCATCAAGAATGCCTATTGAAATAACATTAAGTCTCATATCCAGAACATATTTTACATTATGCAAAACTAACTCCATTCCCGTGTCAAATTTCAAACAAACATCTCCAATACCAACGATCTTTGATAACCCGGCATTACCCATCCTAGCAAATCCATAGTCACCTGGAGTGTAAGATGAAAAGTGATCTCTACAAATTGCAACATGACATGTAGCACCACTATCAATAATCCAACTCGTGTCATCATGAGTAAGATTGATCATACCATAATCAATACAAACAAAGAACTCATCTGTGATAGCGTTAACTTCAACCTTATCATCATCACCACCATCACTTTTCTTTTGTTTATTCTTGTCATATGCCTTTTTCTTCTCATTCTTCAACTTTGGACAATACCACTTTGTGTGCCCCTTTTCATGACAATTATAACACTCAACATTAGCAAATCTGCCTTTGCGTGAGCTGCTACAATGATTACCTCTTTTACCCTGACCTCTACTATGACTTCTCCCTCGCATTTCTGTGACCAAGATATCTGACTGTGAAGAGGAACCTTGTGACTTTCTTCTTATCTCTTCATTCAAAATACTACCCTTAGCCAATTCTATGGTGATAGTACCATTCGGTGCAGAGTTGGACAAAGATGTCCTAAAAGTCTCCCAAGAGTCCAGTAATGTACCAAGTAACCAGAGACCCTGAATCTTATCCTCAAACTTGATACCCATACCTGCAAGCTGATTTATAATACCCTGATATGCATTTAGGTGATCTGTAATAGGAGTCCCATCATGATACTTCAAAGCCATCATCTGCTTAATTAAGAACAACTTGTTATTCCCAGTCTTTCTTTCATATAACTGCTCAAGCTTTTTTCATAAGGCTTTAGCATCAGTCTCCCCAGTAATATGATTCACAACATTATCATCAACCCATTGCCGAATATACCCACATACTTGTCTATGCAAAATTTTCCATTGAGCATCAGATTTTTCCTCAGGCTTATCCTCAGTAAAAACAGGCAAATAATAATCTTTCACATAAAGAAGATCCTCCATCTTGCCTTTACAAACATGATAATTTGAACCATTTAAACTAATCATTTTACTTGTATTAGCTTCCATCTTTCACACAAGTCAAATCAAATAACCTAGCTCTTGATACCAATTTGATGGGAAAATAGGTCACAACGAGCAATCTACACAGCGGAAACTAACCCGTTTGACAAACATTTCCCGACCCGTATGAAACTGTGAGGATGCTAACAAACAAGCTATATCAAATCCAACCCAAATCAGTCCCCAAATCAGTAGCTAAACAATAATCAAGCACACACTAAATACACGAGACTTTTTACGTAGAAAACCCCTCAAAATCGAGAGTAAAAACCACGGGACTCGTAAGCCACTTAAATTCCACTATCATCAACAAAGAGAGCAATACAATAATCCTTCTCTAGATCAACTAGAGGCATACAACATCATCATACTCTTGAACAACAATAATCAACAAGTATATGAAACAATTAAAGACAAAAGAAGAATTTCATCACCCAAAATTCTGCTACTGTTCGGCCTGCTGTAACTCGAGCTACAGACCACTTGAGACGAATTCAATGGTTGAAAATGTTGGCACTGATGTCAGGAAGACACAGCTCAAAAATGAAGAAGATTCAACGGTCGGATCTTCGGGGATTGAAGGTTTTCTGGCCTGCTGTCACTGTAGACGGGAATTGGGGTTTTCACTCTATTTCTTGATTTATCTCTCTGATCTCTCTGCTTTTTGATAATGAAAACCAGCTGCACACTTGGAGTTTAAAATGCCTAGGATGCTTGACCAAGTCAACAAGCATTTTGGGCCTAAATTTGTTGGGCTTGGAACATTGGGCTAAAACTTCCACATAAATGGAAACCAAATAAAAACCCAACAGAAACGTTAATAATTATTGTAGGAATATTAATTTCATATGTAATAATGATCTTATCATGTGTCTTTAAGGCACACATTAGATATTTCCATATATAATATACACACATAGCTCGAAGACATGATGGCTTATAGAAATTACATGTAAGGACCACCTATCACACATGTTAGGAGAGTAGAGGCTATCGCGATTGATGGCATTAGAAGAAGTGACAGACCGAATAGTAGTCCGAAGGATAGATCTAAGCTCGATATGAATGGGTTCTTATTGATCGAAGACATGATATTTTATAGAAATATATGGAAGTTTAGAATTATAATAGATGAGTAAGGTGTATCTAGTTGTTAGGTGGTTTTATTTGTGTGGTGTTTATATACGGAGTATATTTCTATGCCTAACACTCAACATAAATTTATTTTCACATACTTTGCATCTAGTGTTGTCGTGCATTTTATTATTATATATTATATATATTATTATATTAAATAATATATAATATAGAGTTGTAATCCCTTTGAATCCAAAAATTTGCTTGAAATCCAACGGACCAATAAGAGCGTGACAAGTGGCGCGACAATCACATGTGATTGAAAAAAAAAAATCAAAATTTTAAAAAAAAAATTATGAAAAATTTTAAATTTTTTTTATTTTTTTTGAAATTTTTTTTTTTTTAAATTTAGAATGTCAAATCCAATCACAAAAACACAATCACATGTGATTCTGCATGTCAAATTCAATCCTTTTTTCACAAAAAAATTTCAACCGGAAACAAACTTTAATTCGGTGATTTGGTCAAGTTTGTCAGCATTTCGTGATCATATCTTCAAAATTTCAGACTTTAATTGGGTATTGTTGTTGTTGTTGTTGTTGTTGTTGATTTGATCAAGTTTTAATCAAAAACTTGGTGTTTAAAGGTTTTAGCACAAACTTACTGAAATTCGTCATTTTACTAAAAAAAAATGAATTCAATCACATGTGATTGAATTTGACAGGCAGAATCACTGTGATTGGGTTTTACAATCACATGTGCTTGACATGCAGAATCACATGTGATTTACTGCATGTCAAATCCAATCACATGTGATTGAAAAAAAAAATTCGGGAAAAAAATTTGAAAAAAATGTTTTAAAAAAAAATTTTAAAAAATAATTTTTAATTTTTTTTTTCCAATCACATGTGATTATCGTGCCACGTGTCGCACTTTGATTGGTCTCTTGAATTTCAACTTAAAAGTTAATTTTATTTGAATATTCCTCTATATAATATAATATAATATAATATTATAATATATAGAGAGAAAGATATGACATACTCCATCTTTTATTGTTGTGCTCTTTATCACCTATAACATCTTCAATGTATCATTTTTATTTAAGGTTAAGGCTACTCAAGGGTCATATACTTTTTTTTGTCCCGATATAGGCCATGTATTCAAAAAAATACTAATGTTGGTCACATACTTTCAAAAAGTGTATCGATGTAAATAATGTAACGACCCGACAAAATCGCCATTGACGGCATCGTTAACTTAGGTCCCGTTGCGTGGTCATAGTCCCTAAATGAGACGCGTTTGACCAAAATTATGTCGCATTCATTTGAAACGTGCGAGACTTACAAAGTTTAGTTTACCAAACGGTTCAACAACAAGTTTAAGTTTACAAAAGTAGTAAAGCATAAATGAAATAACTTGTGACATAATATGAGTTGAAAATCACGGTTGCTAAAAATAGCATAAGTATGTATGTATGCTTGACTCCAAGCAAGTAATCAGAGTGTATGCATGTATGCTTGACCCCAAGCAAGTATAAGTGTACGCGAAAGCATGTATCAAATAGCCATTCATGAACCTGAGAAAACATATAGAAAACTGTCAACGAAAAATGTTGGTGAAATTATAGGTGTATTTGTAAACGTTGTTTTGAACCACAAGATTTTATATTTCCATAACGTTGATTATCCAAATTGTTTGCATTCCAAAAGTATGTTCGCGAGCACCCAATTATCAAAACTTAACTTTCCTTCCATAGAACCCCACCATAGTAGTGTTAGAACATACACTGTTTCTCGAAAATATATTTCATCTGCACAACGGTAGCGAACCGTCCGAATGAGGGTTTTTCAAACCCGTATGGCCATACAACATAAGTTCTCGCTTACACCCGGCAAGTGTAACTAATGATAATCGAATTGAGGATTTTTGTTCAAACTCGCTGTGGAATGTTTGTTTCTTCGTACTTGTGTTCAAAGTATAAAAGTAAGTAGTACAAGATATAACAAAGTATATGTTTCTCAGCCCACGATTTAAAAGAATAAAAGTTGTTGAAAAGGTGGGACTATGATCTCACCTCGGGTGCACGAGTATAAAAGTACTTCACAAAGTAAACGTGTGCATGAAAGTTCTTAGCCTCGACCTAAACAAGTAAGTTGTATCAATTACCGGTTACGACATAAGGTCGAGCGAAATGTGTTCAATTAGTCCTATGGCTCGTTACGACTCGATTAATATAGCATGTGAATCAAGTTGTCAAGTTTCATGCGAGAATCAAGTACAAAAGCATGTTAGAGCGATTGCATAAGTATTTGGTTAAGTTTGACTAAAAGTCAAACTTGGTCAAAGTCAAAGTCAACGGGGTCGGGTATCCGACAATTTTTCTGAGTTATATATTCATATATGAGCATGTTAGAACAAGTTACATGTTAATCGGAGGTGCGTAGCATAGTTAGAATTAAACGAAAAATGGTCAAGTTGGACAGACCCTGACAGTTCATTTGGACGGCGTCCAGATTGGCTGGACGGCGTCCAACTATGAAGGGTTGGACGGCGTCCAAGGGTTTGGACGGCATCCAGATTAGTGCACAGACCCTATTTGCTGAAACACACAAGTGCACGAACCAAAACTCAAACAAATAGAATTTGTGAACCGAAAACACTTAGAATATGTATCTTACACCGTTGGAAAGGTATTTTGACGAGAAAAATGACTAAGCACATTTCATCTATCAAGTTAATCATTTACAACAACAAAAACCTCATCGAATGATTGTTAAAAGTTCATCATTCAAGTTTCAAGTTCGTAAAACGCATTTCATGATTCGGGAACTCAATTCACACATACAATATGCCGTTTCGTAGGTAATTACGCATACAATACAACTAAACACTTACAAATAAAATTGCAAAGCATTTAATGCATCAAAAGTTCGTTTTAAGATCTATCAAACCATAAACAAGAATCACAAAATCAATAATCATGTTAGTGGTGTTTTCCAAGTCAACCTACACATCAAATTGAAGCTAATGATGCTTGTAACACATTTAATACATGAACTTTAACATTTAAACAACATTTAATCAACCAAAATCAAAGATTAAGCACACCCATTACAAGTTCATGCTAGTTACTCCAAAACAACAAATCGAGCAAACAAATCACATATGCATGCTAGACTCGAGCCATAGACACTAATTAACACCATTTCAAGTCTATAAAATGAATTTGAGAAATCTAGAGTTTTTAGAAACCTTACCCCAAGTAGTGAAATTGATACCAAATTGAAGAGGATGATGCAAGTATCACAAATATGTAATTTGTTTTGATGTTTGATTGCTAGATCAAATTTAGATGATGAATCTTTGATTTGGGTGTTTGAGAGGAAAGATGGAAGTATTAAGAAAAGGATAAGAGAGAAATGAGAGGATGAGAGGTGGGAGGTGATGACTAGTTGCCCCAAATTGGCCAAATGACAAGGTTAGTCCCTCAAGTTTGTAGTCAGGTGCGGAAATTAACCGAACGAATTATTTTAATACGCGAGAGTAAACGGAAGATTTTATAATCCAATAACGGAAATGTTAAGAACGTTAGTTAACGAAAGGTACAAATATAGATGACGAAAGGTATTATTAAAAAAAAATACGGGCGTTAAAATGAATTAACGGAAAAATGCGGGATGTTACATTACCTACACCTTAAAAGAAATTTCGTCCCGAAATTTAGTTGGAAGTAGTAGTCGTTGTTTCTTCCTCGAAATCTTGCGTTGCCAATTCTATGAATGAGTGAAGGTACTTCCTTGGGCATTTCAACGAACTTTGACGGTCGGGATTTTACGTTGTTTCAAAGTTTGGTTTCACGATCCATAATTTCAACCGGTTCTTCTAGGAAGTGAATTTTGTCATCGATAGTAAACTCATCGAAAGGAATAACAAGTTCTTGTTCGGCAAGACGCTTCTCCAAGTTTGATACACGGAATGTAGGATGAACGGAGCTCAATTGAGTCGGGAGATCAAAATGGTAAGCAACGGGTACAACACGCTCCAAGATTTCAAAAAGATCAAAATATAGCTGATTTAGCTTTCTA